>NW_009224756.1:12887-18382 GCF_000690835.1 Fulmarus glacialis | reverse complement strand
TTCCTCGCCCTTCTGCCAAAACAAGCAGGATACCTTAAAGCACCTTGGCTCACGCTCACCTGCCATCAAATGGGAAAGGAAAACTCTCCTGGGCAGATAAATCTATGAGTTTGATCAAAACGTCCTTCTTGCCCTCACTCAGGTGTTTGATCCCTCCCCTCTCTCTTCAGGTCTTGTCCCCTCTGCTCCCCAGGATAGAGGGTTTCAGTGCTTGAGGACAGAGGCTGCCAAAAACAAGCTGAGGATTCAGCATGAATGATCTGTGAATTAGGCAAAAGCTCAGGCCCAAGTCAAACACGAATTCGCAGACATAACTATATTTTTCTCTCATTCCCTCCTAGTCCGTGATTCTTTCTACAATTTTTAAGCATTCTGGATGGATCTCTGGAAAGCAAAACTGAAAAGCAGGAGGGCGATAAGGTAGGGACCTTATGTTGTAGGTCTGAAGAAGACAACAAAAGCAGGGATGTGTTGGAGGAGGAGCTGTGCACCATACTGCAGGTACTATTATTATTCTGCCAGTACCAGCAGGTGGGGAGCTGCAAGGGAACATTTATTTGGCTAGGCATTTCTGAAATGCATTTTATTTATTAGCGCTAAATTAACCCTTTATTTGTTGCATGAGCTTGAGGTTTTTTTTTTTTTCCTTTTTGAGGGAGGAGTTATAATTTACTCTGGCTTCTTTAGCTCTGAAAGCTGGCAACCTGGCTGGCCATATGGCACTCGAGGACAGTTCCACTTGGCTCCTATTGTGTCCTACCACTTTGCATTCAGATATATCCAGGTGCTCTGCAAAGACGGAGGCAGATCGTTGTCCCCGTTTTATGAATGAGGAAACTGGGACAGAGATCACAGGGTTTGTTTGATCATTCTTGGGATGCAGATCCAAGAATAGAGCAGCCGACCCCTTGGCACGCTCCTCCTCACTGGAACAGCACATTGCCTGGGATGGCACGATGCATGGCACAGGTGTGGGGAAGCCAAAGGTAGGCACAAGCTGTTCGATTTAGATGATTATCAGGTTTTAAGTGCATCCTCCCCTTTGCATTTGAAAAACTAACTGATTGTGCTATTATGTTTCTCCTCACTTCCAGATGCAGCCAGATGCATTTCTGCTCACACCAGAGAGTAAGGGGCACAGTCTCCCCAACTCCTAAATGTAGGTGCCTGTCATGTAAAGGAAAAATACACTGACTGATTTTTTTTAAAAAAAAAAAAAAAACTCCTTAATTAAACAAGGTACAAAAAAGTGGACAGAAACTTTCAGTGAAATGAAATTAACAGAAAACAACAGAAAGAAAAAATGAAGCCTACTTTTAAAACTTTGAGATCTGGGATGTAAAGGGCCGTTTGAAGTTAAGTGAGAGCCTGATGAGAAGACTTCATTCCCTGATCTCCAGCTCCATTTGTAATGTATTGTCCTAAGCCACTTCACCTGAAAAATCGAAGAATAAACACGTTCATAGCTTTTGCTATTATGGCTCAGTATATTTAGTCAAAGAATTTGGGTCACTGTATTTTTTATTTTCTTTCCATTCTACTAACTCAACAGGATACTGGCCAAATTCCAAGCATGCTGTGTCCCATTCCTGATTTCATAGACACTGAAAAAAATAACACCAATTTAAAAATGGACTGTGGATGGCTCAGCTGACACAGCCACGGGCAGGAAATGGCTGGTTGTTGCAGCATATTGTCCACAAAGCTAGCCAGACCGTAGGTTTTGTTATTTTACATTTCACACTGCCAACCATGTCTATTGGTTGTTGCAATCAGAGCTGCTGCTGCTGCTGCTGCTGCTGCTGTAGGGTAAAAGGCAAAAAATAAAATAACAAAGATAGAACAGCAGAAGCAGTGGTTGGTGCTGTGAATATACACGATGGAGCGGTGTAGGTATAACCTGTTACTAGCTTGATCAATTAATTGGTCTCTGATACTTATTTCATTGTACCTTGTGAGAGGACTAGGTTATGTTCATTAAAACTGGTCATTTGAAGATGTGAGTGCTTGGTGAGGTAAAACAGCTTGTGAAAGGGACACTGCGGTGCCTTTTTGGTGTATGGGGGAAGGGGTGAAGGGGCTATGTGCATGTGTACATACATGCGTGTGTACATATACGTTTATATGTACTCATGCACATTATGTATGTATATTCATATATATAGGACCAAACGCTCCTGAAATCTAAAAGCGTTTTCCAAACACTTTTGGGAGCTGTCTTCTCTCCTTAGTCATCTTAATATGACTTTATACCTAAGCAGTCCCACTGTAGAGGAGGAAGCTTTGTACACCAACTCTTGGCATAATGATAATATACATAGAGGGTGTTGAAAAAAAGAATTAAGAACTAACTAGCTTCACCATATCACTCCTGAATAAAAACAAGTGTGCCGTGTTATTTCTAATCCCTTAGAACAATTTATCTATGAAGGGAATAGCTTTTTAAAAACCTTCCTTGTTCCTCAGTTGTTGGGATTTTTTTTTTGTTTTCGTTGTTGGGTCTTTTTTGCCAGTCTGGACAAAGAGGACAGAGAAGTTGTCAGTCTTAAGAGAATGCGTGTGTGTGTGTGTGTGTGTGTGTTTGTATATGTATGTGTGCGGGGGGAGGGGGAGGGAGGGGCGAAATATAAATAATGGGACGAGTTTAAACAGCTTGGAAATTTAATTGAGAAAGATTCAAAGAAGATCAGATGCTGCACACAGCCCCATAGACTCAGGTGTTCAGATTGCCACAGCAGCCTCCATAAATACTCCCATTTAATCCACCAAGGCGAGCACCCAGTAGGGCTGGGACAATAATGACACTCAGTTTATGCACAATGCTAAACACCAAGACACAAGCTGTAACTTTCTGTACGAGTACGATGTCTCCAGCTATTGCTTGCTGAATTAGTTAAATGACTAAGCTGCCCTTGGTAAGTGTGGAGCACCCTCATCTTTCACTGAAGCAGCAAACAATCCCGGGATTTTCCTAGCATTCCTATCAAAAGGCAAGTTAATACCATTATTCTAGTAAAACTGAGGCACTGAAAAATCCCTAAGTAAATCACTGACACAGCTGGGAATAAAAGCTGGACTCCCCAATTCCCAGGCTTGTACGTTAACCACTAGAAAACTCAACTCCTTTTAGTCAGTGGGGAAAGACAGCAGAATTCCCATGGGGCAGCAGGGAATCCCACAATTATTCCGTATAATCCTGCAATTATAAACCACTGGTTTTACTAAGGCTGTAAAACAAATCCTACTGTAATACACACAATCTGTGAAAACCAAGACGTGATGAAATAATGAAACCAAAACAACATGGTCCATTGTTAACAAACTAAGATTGTTAACAGTCCATTCACACTTATCAGACCGGTGTCAGAGAGCAACCACAGCTCTTCACAAACCATCTCACAATCATTAACAGAGATACACCTCTAGCACCTCCAGTCCCCCACAAGAGAAGGCACTATCTTATCAGAGTAAAAAATGATTGCGGGCTATAAACTGTGAATGCTGCCAGGTAATACAGAAAATCATTCTGGGATTCATTTTCCTGATTCCTGTTTACTCTTTCCTCCTGGAGTAAACAAATATTCTATGTGACTAAAAGCATCAGGACATGTCTCCAGAATGCACTGTTTGAGGTCAGGATGTTTTTGGCAGACTTTGGAATACAACCCTAATCCTCTGAGTCCCGGAGCTCTCTCATCAGTAAAGAATTGCAATCAGGGCCTTGTAGCAGTAATCAAACAGAAGTGTTTGTCATGAGGACAGACATGGAAAACGAAGAGAAAATTGGAGGGACTTAGGACAAGTAAGAGATAAAGAGGTGTTGTTGAATAAAATCGGTAGCAAGAATTCCTGACCTATTTATGACAATTTGATTAAGAAGGTGAGAAGTAACTAGCAAAGCAGGGAGATGATAGCTAACAACTGATTATGGGAGGGTAAGCGTTGGCACCGCGTGACCCTGCAGCAGAGTACTCTCGGTGGAACTTCGCTCTATTTCAAACAGCAGTAGGTTTTTTCTAGGTTTGTTTTTTTTTTACTCTTTTTCCTGTTGGACATGTCAAAAGAGTGATTCTACTACCCATCCTTATAAAAGCACTGACATTTGGAAGCAAACCCAGGCGCTGAAAGAGACAGGCTCGGTGCTTTTAGCTCAGGACCTTCAGCATAAAGGTCACAGCCCGCAGCATCACCCAAGTAGAGAAGGTGATACGCAAGGTCTGGGCGACTCAGTCACCTAGCTCAGAGCTTGCATGCAGCTGAACTGTCATTCACCCCTTATCGGTGTTTGCTCCAGAAGTCCAATGTTGAGGTCAATTAAAGGGCAGCATGGGAAGTTAACACTCACCAACTCAAGGGCTGCACAATGGCTAACTTTGGAATTCATCGAGGTCTGAGGTTTTTCTGAGTTACCAGTCATTTTAGCCTGATGCAGACAGTAACTCTTAGAAAAGGAAAGAAGTAGCTGGTAAGACTGCCTACGCTAGATAGTTTCCAAGGAATTTCACTTGGGTTCTGCATCAGCATCATAACAGAGCTCTCCCCACTCACTTGTATAGAAACCAAACGTCGTGCAACTGTATCCAGGAAAAACAGAGCTGCTTGAGTCAAGAAGCCATGAGTAAAAATTCAAGTTATAAATTACCGAGTGCCTAATATTACATGCTGAAATAAGTTATCTGTAAGAAATCAGGACAGTCCTTCACAAGTGTGACCTGAATTTTATTTCTTAGCTTCAATATGCTGTAAACCACTTCCCTTCCAAATGGAGTACATACTTAAATAATCACACTTAATTTTGTATTTTCACAAAATCAAAACCAGGAATTACTAAGGTTCAACATGTTCAAAAGAAGCGACTCTTCACAGTCTGTCAATTACAGCTATAACAAGGAACTTTCAAAAATAGTTATTCAGAGGTGACTGTATTTCTGTGGTAAGGAAAGTGATTTCCATTATAGCTTTTGCTTTTTACAGAAGAGTAAAATATTCACTGAAAACACAGATTTCCCCTCCTTTTTGGGTCTGGTGGGTTTTTGTACAAACACATTTCTTGCAAAATGTTCCTAGGTCACAAAAATTTCAGCAACACAGTCACAATTTGTTTTCAATTGTCGGTAGATAAGTAGAAACTACAGGACAGCTTTTTGGTGCTTTTTTGAGTTACAGAATAGGTTGCAGGGAATCAGACACATGATTTAACATATGTTAGATCCTGCAGACAGATTTGAGCTTAGCAGTAAGCATGTGGCTAGTCTAATTTAGAGGAATTATAAAATTAGGCAGGACTATTTGCAGGATTGGGTAAGAGATTCGTTTTTAGACTCACAGCATTTGAAGAATCTGACCGGTTCTTTATTTTTGAAGGATAATTCCCTGTCTTTTGTTGCATTAACCAGCTTACACCAACCAGTTCCCAAGTGTCAAAGATAAGTGTCTGCTCAGGACAACAGTTTGGGCTCTTTAATTCCTCTGGATAATGTCATAGCAGTGGATGC
>NW_009224756.1:1629-12856 GCF_000690835.1 Fulmarus glacialis | reverse complement strand
CATGTTTTACGCTCTGTGGCCCCTGATACACCTGACCAGACACATCGTCGTGGTAGCAATGCCTCTGATAGAAAAAAAACCTCTCTTATGCTGCTATGGGAAATAGGAGTAGCTTTTGCATTAAGCCATTGACCCTTAGCAGATGTCTAAACAGTTAAGTGGGTTTTGCTTATCCCTTGTAGCACCTTTACTGCCTTGGTATTTTCTCTGAGAAACTTTCCAATGACTTCAAAGGGATTGGTATTTTATTCTACATTTTTAAAATTATGTATTGCATACTCGCTGGGTTTAGCTAAGAAGAGCAGGAAAGGGTGACACAGCATAAACTGCCAATACTACACGGATAACCTTAGCTTAACCTTGGATGATATTCTATCTCAGATAATTTTACAGGCTGAGAATGCCAAATAAAGGTATACTTTTAATAAAAAATGTTATTAATATAAGGTTTTTATCCTTTTTGTCCACAGAATATGCCTTGAGACTAGACTCAGAACACTTTAGCTTGACCTTTTACAAACCTACACCACAACAGAATATAAAGGCTTCATCACATGGAAGCATGTGGAATTGGGACTTAGTATTTAGCAAGGCTTTCTTTTATATATTAGAGTTTAACCATGAAAAAGCACACATAATGTAGTATTTTTGCCAGCAAGATACTTTATCACCTTCTTTTGAAGCTCAAAATGGGAAGTGACAAGGTGAAAGGGCAACTGATAGCCACCTTTACCACAGAATTCTTCAATGATGCTTTATCTTAGATAGTTTCTTCTAAAAGAAGTCCAGAAAAATACTATGCAGATTATAAACCTTACTCTGGACTACAGCAAACTGACTGCTACATTAAATGCAAGTGTTAACAGGTGTCATTTGCTATACTTCGTGTGAAAAGTCTGTGCCTTTCTGATTTTTTTTCCAGTTTAAGTTGCTTCTTCCTTAGAGGCATCAGGAATGAGTTGTTGCTGGTGTACAGGAAAAAAAGATTTTGTTGCTGAGCTCAAGTTCCATTTCACACTGCTACAAGCATTGCCCACTCTTTCTGAATCATAAAACATGACCACCCCAATTACCTAGCATGAAATTTCTTTATTAATAGGGTTTAATCCTCAATGAAAGGTCCATAACTTCTTTTGCTCATCAAACCCTTTTTCATCAATTACCACTTTGTGGAACAAACATTGTCTGTGCTTTTACACCAACTTACATTTCAAAATTGCTTCAGGAAAGTTAAAAATGTCACGAGTTAATCTATAATAAACCCACAGCTTTGTATCTGACAAGGCATGATAACTCATTGCTGTAAATGAAACTCCAACTAGCATGCTCAAAAAAACATGCCTGCTAAAAGAACATTAAATTTTCACCACATGTTTATACTGGTTCCATACCATTGCGTATTTTTTCTTCTGCTTCCAAATGTTTAAATTCTCTAAACTTCCCCCACCTTTTTCTGCATGGTATTTTTCCCAGATCAGTTTCTCGAACAAGATCTCCTTCACTGTAACACTTGCACTAGCATGAAGAAAGGAGTAGCACAGGCAGGGTAAAAAATGGTCAAGAGTATTCCCCCAACAGAAATACCTGTCTAACCCAGACTGAGTGATTAACTGATAAAGAAAATACTTGTAAAATATCCAGATACAAGCTTCCTGGGTTTTTCAATATGTCAGAAGTAGACACTGGGTCTTCAAAATTAGGTAAAAGTGCATTAAAATACAGTTATTCCATTTAACACAAGTAGTGCTAATATGTTTCTAGCTGGTAACGTATTTTTTCCTAGTAAAGTCTAATAATTTTGGCATGAAAAGATTGATCTAAATATAGCTTCTGCAATTCAATCATGTTCACGTTTAGAAATTAAGTTTCCCATTGGGTTTGCTAGACTGCTGAAATACAAACTTAAAGTAAATGCAAGCCTGTGTGCCAGTTTTAGCTTGGTTTTCTTCCTAGAGTAACACTGGCAAACCCACAGCAAAGCCAGTTTGTTGGGGTTTTCCCCCCCCATCAGGACTGGGACTGACAAGCCAAAAGGGTATACAGCATAATACCATGGAAAGGGCCAAGGATAATGAAATCCTAATGTCCTAAAAGCAACAGGTTTTTTTAATATTCATCTGGAGAAGTTTGAATCTGGAGGTTTTAGTGTTCAACAAACAGATGAATCACCTAAGGATACACGACAATCAGTTTATCAGCTGGACTACAAAGCGGAATACCCAGCAAGGGTAGACATTGTAATAAGCCCTGACATACCTGGTTAGAGAACTCTGCTGCTGCTGCCTGAACGTGGGGCCCTGCTATGTGCCATGATCTGGGCTTATATAAACATAGGCATGCTCGAGCATTTGATAGGGCTCCTTTTAGGTTTTTACAGCATTACTGGAACTTCCCGAGAGTGTGGAAACAGCATTTGTTGGAGAGCAAGCCTCATTAAAATAAATGACATTGTTGCTACTTCCTCAGATAACTTTGCTCCTGTCTCAGCAGAGGTAGACTGGTTCTATTACTGGGAAACAGTCTCTATTGCCAATTCTGTGGTAGAGGAATGGCATGCTAAATTTAAAAATCCTTTTCTATTGATCCGTGTTTATCACATAATACTACATTGGCTTGCATTAAACAGCGGAGATACATTTTCATCCCTATGAAGGGAATTAAATGCCCAGTTCTTATTATTGTTAATAGTTGTGTGCCTAATGCCCAGTGTGCCTTCCTGCAAACATACTCCCTTAATTGCCTAATGTGCAGTCTTGAGAGAAGCAGATTATTCAGCTTTATGTTTCTGCATTTGCAAATATATCAAGGAACTGGTGGCTGCGGCACCAAGAACAGATTTGTCAATTTGTTTATTTTCAAAACAGGACAGCACAGGGACCTTGTGCTAGCAACTCTTGGCTATACTACTGTGAAATTCTAAAAAAAAGGAAGTATTTTAACATATGGATTTCTACAGTGTGGGAAGGCTTTGCTTTGCGTTCAGGACTCTTTCCAATTAAACTGAATGTTAGCTCAGCCCATTTAAAATGCATATGAACTGTAGTTACGGGTTTCCAGTTATGCTTACCCTCCTTCTGAAAGATACCACAAAGGGTGTGACCAGAAATGCAGAAATGTTTTAACCCTGAAGTTTACAGCAGGGTTTCTGTTGCTTTTGTCTTTGGAAGGAAAAATGTAGATCCCTAAAGATTGTATTTACCACTGTTTTTCAGAACAGTTGAGAGTACATGAAAAGTGTAATTGAAAAGCGTGCATTCTAAACAATGATTTCTATTCAGCATTACACCAGGGTGAAAACAATTTTGACCATGTTGAATAGTCCACAGAGAGCTTCATTAACTTCAACGGGACTAAACCTGGTGTCACATTACTTCCCACAATGACAATATGAGAATTTATTTGTATTAAGTGAAACATACTATTAAGAATTGTACACTTGCAAATACACTCCAAGGTTGGGAATAAATCTGAAAAATTCATGCACATGGTTTCATAGTGACTGTATCTATTTTGGAATCCAAAGTTTATTGGAGCCCATAACATAATAAGTCACTGTATCCTTGGTAAAATCTTGCGGCTGAAGTTCTCTTGTAAAATACTAAAGGCATTTCAAATAGATTTCTCACAGAAGCTGTCACGAGATTCATTTAGTGCAGATCCATCTGTCCGCATTATCTCTTTTCACACGTTCCAACCACCTCCATTGTCAGAGGGAAAAAAGCACAGCCCAGAAAAAACATATAAACAAATAAATAAATCCCTTTTCCTGTGCTTTGACAAAAGCAGAACTATTTCCTCCCAGAGAAGCCGCAGAGAAGTAGGTGGCTAATGGGAGAAGCGTATGTCAGCGAGGAGTCTCAAGGGTAACAAGGGCGACGAGTCACTTCCTTGGAGGCAAACAGAGCTATATCCTGAAACTTTTGGTGTCTCTAAAATGAGCGATTCTTCTACGCTTTCATCTGGGGGGAGTGTTTTGCACAAGGAGCCCCCCCGGGTGCCTCAAGCCATGAGGCAATCTGTCTCTCATCGAGCTCAGCCTAGGAAAGCGGCTCTTGGCTGTATTCTCTCTTGGCTGTTTCTCCTGGGTCTTCACCTCCATGCAGTGGAGGCATCACCAGGTCTCTACGCCACGATTAGGCAGAGAGCAGGCCATCATTAGCTGCCTCACGTCGTCAGGGCTGAGGCAGGCCAGGGGTTTACAACCCCTCACGTCTCCCGTTTGCTTGAGTATCATCTCCCAGACGGGGCAATAGCATACTGAGAAATAAACCTCTTTCCTCTGCCATATCCCTGTAAGTGAGATATCCTCATTAGCAACTGCCTGAGCCAGTCAGTCAAAGTTTTCCCAAATGCTTCTTAGCATCAGCTAAGTCGCATAATATTAATACCACTGATGTCTGCTACATCTCTATGGAATTTTAGTAAAGAGCGAATGTTATTAGAAGAGATAGTGTGGCTTTCCCTTCATTTTTTCTTACACTATACTCGTTAAACAAGAAGCAGTTCTTCAAGTCATGCCAATCAAGCACAGCTATCTAGGACCTAATGTTCACCGAAAGACGCAGAAATCCAGTCCCTAAAAAGCCAGTTGGGTGCCTGGGGGCGGTGTAATGGTACCAGGAACCTTTCCAGGTCATTAGTTCCAAACCGGCCCTGGCTGGCGCTGGCCAAAACTAGCGCCATTGCCTCTATTAAGTGAGTTGGCACTTTCCTTTCACTGTCCACAGCAGAAAAATCATTATCCCTGCAGGCACTCATTAGAGCCATTATTGCCCTCTTCATTGCGAAGTCCCAGGTTGTTCAGGTCCCGTAAGACCCATGCACTTCTCGGGAATGCCCCAGCTTCATTGGTGCAACTGGAGGGGATTTATGGGTGGGAAAGGGGAAGCACGAGATGAGGCTACGCACCTCCGCGTGAAAATAAATTTATTCCGTTGCACAGGCAGGAGCGAGCCGACCCAAGCTGCATGAGCAAAAGCTGAAGACTCCTCTAAGCTCCCCATACTACTCTACCTCCAACGGGATACAAAGTGATAATTTATCCAAACATTGAGACAGAGTTCCTCAGCTAGCGCAAACAGGAGTTTACCCATTGGCTCTGGCCCTCCTGAGAACAAACTCCCATTGACTGATAAGTGATCCTGAGGATAAGGCACTATTGTTGGGCTGTTTCTAAGAGCTGGCCTTCATAAACTAATCCTTTCATGGGTGCCATAGGCACCACATTCTAAAGCACTAAATTCACTTGAGAAATCCCACAATTAGGAAGGCAAACTGACTCACCAATTTCGTCTGCAAAGGTTTTATTTTACCAACCTATATTTAAGAAGGTGCAAATCTAGGCATGATAAGATTAGCAGTGCACAAATAGGTGAAGCGGAGGCGGGGCTACCCCAATGTATTTTCAAATCAAATCTACAAAGAAATTCCATGTGCTCAAGGGCAATTATACTTATGCAACTGTAGGTGACTGAAACCCATGACTAATAAAAATTAAATTGGCCCAAAATTAATATTTGATTCAACCAGATTAGCTGCTAAAATGCCTCTAGAGGGTTGGATTAGCAGAAGATATACCCTTCTATCTCAAGGCTCAGGGAGCAATATCTTACAAAGGCAAATTAACAATAGAATACATTAGCTAGTCCTCTCTTGATCTCCGCAATGAAGAAGAAAGCAGGGGAAAACATGACTGTATATGTCGGGCTGTTCCTGCATTTTTGGTTCCTCCATCAAAGTTACTGCAGCAGACGCAGCAGTGCATGGTTGATGGCAGACTGGGCAGTAAGTGAGAGATCACCTGGTGGTAAGTATAGCACCCCTAGTTTTGCATTATTTGACAGTAAAAAACTGGATAGTCAGGACAAATTTCTAGTATTCAGTGTTCGGTACAAGGAAGGTTAATTGAACTTCAGATCAAGGAGATGGGCTAAAACTAGCTGATCTTTTCAGATTCCCTCCAACCTTCTCTTTCATCATCTAAGCAAGCGGTGGCCTAACAGACCTGCTGGCTGGGTGTGCCTGGGGGGGGGTGTGCTAAACCACTGGAACAAGGCAATAATCAAGAAAGTGATGTGCAAAGATAAAATGCTGCAGACATAGTTCCTTTTCTGACTTTTTTTCTACATAATGTTGTTCAGTTTGCATGAAAATCAAGCATATCATTCATAGCATTTCATATTTATTTACAGGGTTAATTCAACTTACGTAGTCCAACTTCACATCCTATGATGTCCTTATTTCACAGCTACTGATCCTCGCTCAACTGGCTGCTGGAAACCTGCTCTAACAGCAGGACCCCGATGTCCGGAAACTTCTGTGTTCTTCCCAAGTGGTACGAAGCAGATGCAACAGACACCACGGTACCCTTCCAGTGTGCCCAGGAATATTGCAGGTGGGCTAAGGGTTGCATTTTGTGAACTGCTGCCCAGTGAAATAGTCCCATTCGTTCTAATTTAATTTACAGCAGAGCAGGAGACACAATGGCAAAGAAAAACAGCCTAGATATCTTTACTACCCTCTTCCCATCTCTGAATCTAGGATTAGACATTCACAGGTTCTTGTTTTGTTTTTCCTGTCCATAAAGCTTTATCGGTTCAACAAATAGAATAAGTATAATCAAAGCGTAAAGGAAAAAAAAAAAAAAAAAGACTTCTTGGTTACCTCAGAAGTAGATATGGCTAACTTTTGTATATCTAGGCCTAAGGATCAGCCTACACATCTCCAATAGTACTTTAAAAGACTTCCATCTCCATTCTCCCAGGCAAAGGTACACAGCTGGATTTTCATCAGACTAAATGGCACTGTCCCCTTGGCTAACTTCTAAACATGGAAAGAGCATAATCCTGATCTCCCATGGTTTGCTCTGGATTTCTTGCACTTATTTATAGGGACCACCACTGCTACCCTGTAACTTGTAAATAAATAACTGTACAGAATAATTCCCTCCATCAGCAAACAGTATGGTTCTGATAATTTTTGGAGTAGTCTGTACCCATCAGTCATTCAACTGTCCATGGAGCTAATCAGCTAAGGAAATTAAAAAAAAAAAAAAAAAAGAAAAAAAGACACATTTTCTTTAAGGCTGCCCTGCCAAGATGAAAGTTTTGCTCTAAATAGGCAAAATATGCATTTAGTTTTCTCAACAGCTGGATCTAGCACTGCGTAGGAATTTCTCCAGCATCTGATATAGACTAGAATTATAACACCATCCCAACTTTCCAGCTCGCTCAAGTCTTTTAGTCCTCTCACCCGTACAGGAATGACATCAGTCCCATAACCCTTTCACTTTCCCTTCTAGGGCATATAAAAAGAATCCCTGCAGTTCTCAAATGCTTGTTAGGAACTGTAACTCTAATGAAACTGTTTTTTTAATGTAGCTGGCTAGGTTACACAGTGGCTGGTCACTGTGCTGGAAGCTGTTTTTAAATTTGATCCTAACATGGATTGACTGAATTCACCCAGAATATGGACAGGGCCTCATTTATCTGATTTATAGTAAATAGAAAGAATTCAGATTTCATTTATATAACTCCCTGAAGATGCATATTATACATAAATTTACTCACCTGTTTCTGTTCCTTTTTATAAACCTAGGCAAAGACAATTTCTCCAAGAATATCTATTGGAAAGCATGGGGAAGAAAATAGAAGAACTGATATGTGTGGATGATTTTTTAATGTTGGGGAGACATTTAGCTCAGCAGTAAACGCTTTTATTTTTATGAATAGTATTATTAAGGAGATTTCATGACATTAAGAAAGCTTCATTATTATAGCTTTCCTTGAAGTCACTATTGAGTCAAATATAGCTGCAAAACCTTCAGTGTGTTTGGTACTTATGCTTGAATCATCTTCTAAATTTTTCATAAGTCACAATCCAAAGAGAGTAAAAAAGATGAAGTCCCTATAAAAAACATGTCAATTAAAATAATCTTTTAAAAATCATCTTCCTATGCGGATCAAAATATGTCCTGTGTGAGCATAAGCTCTGTCTTCTGCCCTTGCAGGAATTTTTAGACAGGATTATAAGCCTTCAGTCACCACATTTGAAATACATTTATGGTGCTGATGGTACCCAACACTATTTACAGAGAATCATAGGGAAATTCAAGTTGGAAGAGAGCTCTGGGCATGACCTAGTCCAACCCCGCACTCAGAGCAAGGCTACTTTCGAGGGTTGGTTGCATTGCTCAGGACCTTGTCCAGTCAAGCTCTGGGTGTCTCCAAGGAGGGAGATTTCACAGCCTCTCTGGGCTCCTGTTCCAGCGCCAAACCACTCTCTCAGTAAAGGATTCTTCCCCTAAGCCTCGCTGCACGGTGCCTTAGATGCCTTAGCCTGTTGGCTTGCAAAGGGCCTTCTGCCTGCAATGTTGTAGACTGCCTTTTCATGCCCAGCTTTGCACCCTTTCACCCAAGCTGCCTGGGCAGTGTTTTCCAGAGTCTCTGCCACGGTATATTTCCTCTGTTGCTCTCACGCTGTTTCTTCGTGCTGTTTTTCTCATGCACCTGCAAACACCGACAGTGTCGTTGCGGGGGGTTCTCATGGGAAGTGACTTCTGCTGGTGTGACAGTCACCTCTTCTTTCTTCCTTTCTCCCCTTTTCCCTTCAGCTGTAGCTTTTGGGTTACATTAGGGGACCAACAATGCGCATGCACAAAGCTCAACTACCAAGCACCGCACAGCACCTGCCGCTCATACTCATAGTGTGCTCCAACCAGCGCTAACATTCCTTAGCAGGAACAACCAACGAGGAATTTGAGCAAGGGCTGGTGGAAACTATAGAGTTACTGTGGGAAAATTACTATGGGGAACCCTGGTGTGTAGGAGAGAACATGCAGGGAGGATGCTCCTCTGGGAACCCTCATCACTTCCCTTCCCAGCTGACCCATGAGCAGTTTCCCCTGTACCTTCTTTCTGTCTGTGTTTCTCCTTCTTTACCCTTATATTTTCCCCAAAAAGTAGCTTTCATCATCAGAATTGATGTACACCATCAGTTATAGATGGACCTTGCTAATATGTCTTCATGCATATGAACCTGTCTCAACACCCTTTGTGTTGAGAATTTTTTAGTAAGAATTTCCCTTTCTGCAACTAGTCACTGCTGTCTCTCATCCTCTTCTTGTGCACTCAGAGAAGAGTCAGGTTCTGTGCTCTCTGTAACCCTTCCTCGGGTAATGGAAGACTGCAATTAGACACACACACACACACAAACTTAGTCTTTCCTTGTATGTCACATCCTCCAGTCTCCTCAGTGTCTTAGCAGTCCTCCTCTGGGCTCTTTCCAGTTTGTCAATAACTTTTTTTAGGTGCCCCTAAACCAGACACAGCAATCCAAGTGTGGCTTGTGAGTACTGAGCAGAGGGGAAAATCACTTTGTTTAACCTGCTGGATATATTCTTGCTAACGCAGCCCAAGACGGGGTTAGCTTTCTTCCCCATTAGAACACACTGCTGGCACGTTTAACTGACTACCAGGACTGCAAAGTCACTTTCTGGAGAACTGCTGCTTCCCCAGTCAACCCCAGCTGGTGCCCATGCATGGGGTTATTCCGACCCAGTCACAGGAATTTACCTTTGCTTTTGCTGAACTTCACGAGGTTCCTCTCTGCCTGTTTATCCAGCTTGTTGAGGTCCCTCCTCGGTACCCCTGCCCTCCAGCATGCCAACCGCATCCCCCAGACTGGTGCCATCCACAACCTTGCAGAGGACTCATTCATGCCAGCCCATCACCCAGGCTGTTGATGAAGATGATGAACAGGATCAGCCCCAGTGTCAGCCTCCCAGGAACATCAGACTGCTGCCAATTAGACTTCCAGTCATTAACCACTACTACACATCCAGTCCTTATCTCCTCAATGAAGCTATGTGGGTACTCTGCAAGAGCACGTCAAAACCTTTGCTAAATTTGAGGCAAACATCCACTGCTCTCCACTTAGCCACAGAGCCCAGCATTTCACCGGAGAAAGCATTCAGGCTAGTCAAGCACAATTTGCCTTTGGTAAATCCCTTCTGGCTGTTCCCAATCTTCAGAGCTCTCTCAGGGTTTCCCTGTCGCTTCAGCATGGTGTCCTTAACTCAACCACACTTTGACAAAGACAGCTGAGATTCCTCATTTTCTACAGTTAATATTCTAGCTTGAGCAAACTTAATGATATTGTGAAAGCATACAATGATCTTAAAAATTAACAATTTAAGGTTTCTTAAATTTTCTACCAAGACTTTATCAGAAGATGTATAGCACAGCACTTCCAAAGGGGGACACCCTCATTTCCATCTTTTAAAACAGTGGGCCTGTATTCTGCAAAGCAGGGATGCTCTTCTTTTAGTGGCTAAGACAATGAAATAAGTGAAATTTTAAGGGCCATAGCCTCACTTGTATACATCAACCCATGCCCTTTAGCTTCAGTGTAACTGTACTAGTTTATGCCAAAGGAGGATCTGGGCTCCAGTTTCTATTTCCAACTCTGTTTTGCTCATGTGAATGCAGCAGTTAATTCGGAACATATGGAAGAGGTGGGAGAGGGGGTTCCTGCTCACACAGCTCATGCAGCTAGATTGATTTTTGCTAAAACTTAAAAAAAAACATAGCACATACCATGTGTGACAGTCACTGTCCTGCATTTCTGATATGAATTATATTGTATAAGAAAATCTGAGTGTTAAAATTTAGTAGCATGGCAGTTATGCTATGCAACACTTCACCTGCCTGGGAATAGAGTTATTTCCATTTTCATAGTAGTGGGATATTGTATCCCAAGATACAAGAGAAAACACACTAATGGGATTTTATGTGAACACCTGGAGGACCAATTTACACAATGGAACTGGACCAGAATTATTTGATTAAGTGCAAATCGTTAATGTTGTAAACAGTACAAATAGAGAGTAAACCAAAACTGAATGTGAAATAATGAGAGAAAAATGGGCTTTACAGTGTTCGAAATGCATGTGTCAGATCATGCGGCTTCCACAGTGTCTGCTAAGGCAATTTTACAGTAGAAATGTCTTTTTTTATTACAGCAAAAACAACTTCCATCTGATTGACTGGGAGAGATGTGTTGCATTACGTGGTCTCTAGGTCCGTGAAAGTATTCCTAACTTTTATTTACCTCCCTAATTTCCCACTGAAATCAACTGGAAGTATGAATACTGTACAACTTTTTTGATCTGAACTATGGCAATTGAATCCCTTCCACAAGAGGTCTTGAGCTGGAAGCTTTTTCTCCA
>NW_009224756.1:0-1608 GCF_000690835.1 Fulmarus glacialis | reverse complement strand
ATCATAACTGAAAAGGAGAGGACAGCTTATATTTCACAATCCGTGCTTGGATGTGGCCCGTTCCCATGCTCCCACAGAGCAGCTAGGATGTTTAGACAAGCAAGGTGGCAGGAGCTAGCAGAGATGGGAAAGTTTACAATGTAAAGGCAAAAACATTGCAAATTAGGAACAAACACAGTGAGAACAGGAGTTAAGTGCTTATAAATACCCATTTCCTATAGCAAAGCTGTAATCCAGATACAAAGCTACTTCCTTGTGTCTTTTACTGAATTTTCATTGCATCTCCAGGGGCAGGACGGCAGGGAAGAGAGGTGCCAAAGTGACACTATGCCCTGAAGTTCCACTACAGCTCTGTGCTGGGTTGTCTCAAGTGGAGCGCTTGAATTGTAAAGGTGCAAAACACGGTTCCCCTCAGGTGCTGCTCACATTGGTAAGAACTGCAGAAATGTGACCACCTTAGGAAAGATTCCTTTTTTCTTTTTTTTTTTTTTTTAAGCACTCACAATCTAGATTTAGGTGCCTAACTTTAGACACTAAACGAGTTTTAAGATGTCAGCTTTCATGCCCAGCTTGAATGCTTTTTTTGCGATAATATATTTTGCTGGGTCAAATGTATCCCTGAAGTAATCTGGTCTATTGTGCTTACAGTCTGCTTAACTTTTATTTTCTGATTATTTCTTCTTTGGTTTACCTTTGTTTTTCTACCCTGTGGCAAGTAAACAATCCTTTTATTGAAGATAGCTGGAATTGAATGTGAAGACTCGTATGTATTACTCACTGAGGGTGCCTTAGAGCAAAGGGAACTACCTTACTTTTTCTCTTCTCTCACCAGCCACTCTTGTAATAGTGCAAGCCATTGTTATTGTCATGGCATGACTCAGAGAAACAGCCAAAGAGACATTTTAGCAGACAGGATAAACAACTTCTGAGGAACTTGGGCCCTATTTCTGTCTTTTATGCATCCTTTTCAACCCCTTGCTGGGCTTTCACCAGATGCTTTTTTCAAATCTCATGAGTTATGGGGCTTCCCTACATAAGAGGCAGCTCAAAATTCACTGCTATCTTCTTTCTCCAGGAAACCCTGGAAAAAATAAGATTCAAAGACAACATTCAGCCAGACATGAATTAGTTTGGGGTAGGTTTGAGATTTGGCTTGAGGGCTGAACCAATTCTTCCTGCATCCCCTGCTAAGCCAGGTTGTTCATCTCTCATTTTAAACTCTAGGTACTTTAGAGTAGTGTGGTATGCACTGCTTCCTGTCAAGCTGATATGAAAAGACTTTCATATCTGAAAAACATTCAGATACAAAATCACCAGGAAACGTGGAAGACGGAAGAATTCCAGCTTTACAAATACTGTCCCAGAAGGATCTGCTGCTAAATTGAGATCTATTTGTTTATCACTTTTTTAACTCTCTATGGGAGACACAGCACTGGGACAATGAGCCATACAGATAATGAGCTGGGAAGAAGAAATGCTGTAAGAAATATCCCCAGCTTCAGGGGATGTAATCTCTCACCATATTTTTTTTTTTAAACACATTTGTCATACCAAAAGCTGTAACTTAAAGAGCACTGGATTTCCAGCCCTTAGGAGACTACATGTAAT
>NW_009224755.1:0-4876 GCF_000690835.1 Fulmarus glacialis | reverse complement strand
AAACATTTTTTGTTTTCTCTTATGACAGCAGCCAGATTGAGTTCTAGCTGGGCTGTTGCCGTGGCAGTGCATGCTGGGGCTGGGGGCTCAGCCTTGGCTCACAGACCTGAGCCTCTTCTCCTTCTTGCAGTCGTCGTTTAGCAATGCCCCTCATTTGGCTCTTCCCTGACCACTTCTCATCACCCTGTGAGTATGTGGCATGCACCCACCCAGCCAGCAGCACCTTGGTGGTCTTTGGCAGATGGCACCCATGGGATACATCTGTCCCTCCAGCAACCTCCAGGGACTGAAATAAAGTTTTATTTCAATTATCGTATCCATAACAGTGACGGACAAGAGGGGCACAAAAAAAATCCCACCAGTTTCTATGGCAACCAGGAATAATCTCCTTGGAGACAGTGCTGTCTCTGTCCCGGACCCTGGTAATACATCAGTTTCCTGATACAGGGGACAGCACGGTACGTTGGCCACAAAAAACATTTGAAAGGACCCATGAGGTATGAAGCAGAGGTTGCAAACAGCAGGGGCCCTCAGCTGCAGAGCCCTGCCATCCCCAAAATGCCCTTCCTCCTCTCTGTACCAGCTCCCTTTGCTTGCTCTTCTGTCACGCTCTGCAAAAACCAGAGCCAGGAGGAATGTCTGTAGTTTCACAGCAGGGGGAGCAGGACAGGGACCTGCCCTCTCTCAGCCGGTGAGTCAGCAACCAAGCCTGCACCACCACCAGCTCTTTGCTGCAGATGAGTGCTCTTCACCTATGGTCTCACCCTAACTTTGGAGAGCCTCTGCCCTGTCCTGAGCCTCTCCAACCTCCGATGGTGGGTGATGTGGAGCACTGTTCAGCCTGTCGCACAGTGGCAGTGGTGTTCCCACATGGCAATCTCGCTGGGGCATCCTGACAGCCCATGGTATCTGGGAGAAGGCAGCGTGTGCTGCATCGTCTCATTCTTACGTGTGGCAACTCAACATGGAGGTGGCACAGGGGCCTACCACCCATCCCTGGAGTAGCCAGAGACTTATCTGCTCCGAGGCAGCTTGTGGCACTGCATGGCACAACGGCCTCCATGCCCACACCTGGAGGAGACGTTGGAAGGGGTTACCCAGGGAGATTGTGGAGGCATCATCTGGGCGTGATCCTGGGCAACATCCTCTAGCTGACCCTGCTCTGAGCAGGTGATCTCCAGAGGTGCCTCCAACCTCAACCTTCCTCTGATCTCCACTTTGGGAACCTTACGGTACCCGCAGGGAGGTGTCCCCATGCCTCCCCCTGTCCAGGGCCACAGAGCCCTACCAGAGCCACCTTTTGGGCTGAGGGAGGAGAAGATGTCCAGACACCCTCCAGGCTCCAGGTGTGTCACAGGCCAATCATTTCAGTTTCAGCTATTCTGACATCATTTTTTTCCAGCAACAGGAAATTCTGATCCCTAAATAACCCTTTATTAACAGTCACTTCTGATTGGCTCCAGTGCAGAACAAGGTGGCTCCCAGGGCCAATCAGAACACAGCTGCCACTCTCACAGGTGCGGCAGCGAGAGGCAGTCTCTGATTGGCCGTTTGGGTCTCTCCTGAGGATATATTAGTGAAAGCTTGGCTCTGATTGGCTCTGATTGGCTGCTTGGGTCCCTCCTGGAGGCTCAGTGGCTTTCATGACTGGTTTCTTGCCGGCTGTTGCATCGCAGCCTGGGACAATGCCTGGTGTCATGGCTGCGCCCAGTGCCCTGGCTCCTGGCCCTGGCTCACCGGGACCCGCAGTTCACGGGTGGCTGGAGGGCTCCAGCCCCTGCCCATGGGGTGGAGACAGCACCACTGGGGCTGCCCCAGTCCCCCGTGCTTGGCTGGTGATGCACGGGGCCAGGCTGCCCACAGGATAGTGGATCTCCCATGGGTCCAGCTCCTGAGGAGAGGGCAGAGCCTTCCCTTGGCTCACCCATGGGTGCACGCTCTGTTAGAGGCAAGCCCAGGCATGCACATCCCCGATGCAGGAGCTGGTGTCACATCTTTAGGATGCTGAGGATGTCCCTGCTTCATTCCTGGGGATCACCATCTGCTGGGAATGACCGCCAAGGGCCTGGGCCAGGTTTTAAGCATCAGTTCCCTGTCTTTCCTGCTCTGCTCTGTGACCTTGGAGCAAGACCCAGAGCCTGAGAAAACAAAGCAGTGCAGGTGGAAAATTATACCTGGCTGCAGTCCTGAGAGGTTTAAACAATATCTCTGATTCCTTAGGAGAATAGTGGAAGGGAGCGGCTCCATCTGTGCAGCAGAGCGTGGAGCAGGTCATAAAGCACATGGGTAGACAAGGCATTGGACAAAGTCAGGGGAAATGGGTATGAGGCATCACTTGTGCTCCTTCCCTCCTCGTTGTTGAATCTCCCTTTGTGGCACTAGGTCGATTAGCATAACACATGACAACAGAAAGGTCCTTTCCTATTCCATCATACCAGTACAGGGGGTTTCCTGAGAAGCTCTGTCTTTGGCATTATCAGAGATGTAGCGACTTAACTGGCAATCATTTGTCACCATAAAGTCTTTCTGTAGCTTTTAATGCCATCAGCAGCACCAGCTCCAGAAAGGATCCCCATGAGACTCAGCTGGTGACCTCAATCTTTAGAAAGCATTTCACTGCCAAAATCACTCTGACTCTTCTCCATAACATACTGCTAAACCACACGCTGTGGATCCCCTGCTAGTCAGCAGCACCACCAGTGAGTTCCCCAAGCGTCTGCGTGAAGACATTTCTCCGGGTGAAGGTCCTGGCTTTTTTTCTCTCCATTCATGTAAACTAAGGTGTTCTGAAATTCTCTTTTACTGGCATCCCTATCTGAGGGACCTCATCTAACTTCCTCACTGTGAAGAAAGAGTCCAGCCCGTGAAGCCCCTGGGTGCCTCTGCAGGGAACAACTATGCGAGGGATTCATCTCACTTTTCTCTACAGCTTATCTTCCGTGAGTGCTCCTGTTGTACTCCATTGTTTGTTGATTCCAGCCTCTTTGGCAAGCAACCATCTTTTGCGTACTTAAAAAAACGTCTGAAAGTTAGTTGTTATGCCTTTAGCAAGTTGTTCCTCAAAAAAAAATTTTGGCTCGCCTTACTGTGGTTTTACATTTCACTTGCCCAGGTTTACACTCTTTGCAGTTTGCCTTGTTTGGACATGGCTATGGCTTATTCAAAGATATCACTTTACTTCCAACAGGCTCCCATACTTGCTTTTTAAAAACATTTGCTATAATACTGCTAGAATCTATTTGGACAGACAGTGTACATTTACTCTGTGCCTCCAGTATCATATTTACATAATGTTCGATATTTTACTCTTTCGGTTGCTACTTTTAATGTCTTAATCTCCTCGTTTTCTTAGTTTCTTAATTTTAATAATGTCCTTCTTTTTGCACATAATTATTGCCACAGTTTTTAGGCTGCTGGTTTTCATGTCCAAGACATCGTTATGGTCATCAGAATAACATTCTGTACTAGGTTTGTTGTCCTGCTTGTAGAGCTATGTAACAGATATACTAAGACTGGGATGGAGAAAGCATGGGTGGGAATGACTGGGTGTGAAAGGACCAGAAGAAACCCTAAAGAGGAAATTATGAGAATGGCCTGCACTAATAACCAGGGGCACAATCAACATCAGGGAGATGCTGAGGAATCTGGTGTTTGCACGAGCCCACATGGCTGCACTTTGATAAGGCCCAGGTGTAGATGACACACCAGCAGAAGACTTGTGCTTTGATAGCAGGAGGATGGCAACAAGATACAAGTACATCCCTGACATCTTCCTCCTCCCCCAACACCATGATGGCACCTTGTAAAGACACCCACAACAAGGAAGCCCAGACAAAGGGCAACTATCCTGCCTGAGGCTCTTGGAGGTGATGTGAGCAAGGATCAGAGGCTAAAGATGCTGCCGTGAAAATGGTTGATTCCTAAAGGGTATAAAAGACCTGTCCTCACCAGTTTGCTGTAGCCAATAAAGAGGACCCCATGAGATACAGTGAAGACCCATCTCCCAGCATCTCTCATCCTTGGTGCCGCACAATGGTAACCTGGTCAGACCCCTTGTGTGAGTGAGTGTGGGGATGAGTGAAATTGAGTGACTGAAATTGAGTGACTGAATTGAGTGACTGAGTGAAATGTGAGAGACTGAGTCAGTTTGGTTTAAAATGAAAATCCACTTCCCCATGGAATTTTATTACATTAACACCATACGGTGTACCTGGGCCAGGGGCAGGAAGTGAAGTGGAAGCACGAGCCCCAGCCTGCACCCCGTTGGCGTAGCCTTGGAGGGCTTTTCTAGGGCTGGTCCACACCCAGGTTGTGGGGGGCTGAGGCCAGTGGTATCTGTGTGTATTCAGTCTCTGCAACACCGGCTGGTGACTTGGCTGGGTGTATTCCTGGAACTGAGCTGCATTCGCCCAGCACAATTGCTTGGGGGCTGAGGAGTTGAAGATGCGCTGGCCAGGCTGACGATGCTGCTTCCAGCAGCTGCTAGGGACAGGCTTTTGGAGGGTAAGGTTGGATCCCACAAAGGCAGGGCCCTTGTGAAGTCCTGGAGAGTTGCAAAGAGCCACCACAGAGGCTGCCAGATGGAAACTGTGATGCAGAAAGCAATGGCTGGTGCTGTGCAGTGCTCAAACCTGCCCAGACACATGGAGGTCCACGGAGAGGGGGTTCTCCTGAGGGCAGCACAGCCGCCTCTACTGTGGTTCCTCCCTGGCAGGCAGCATTACTTCTGCATCCTAGAGCCCAGGAGTGCTCTCCTTATCTTGTCTCCAACACTGCAAGAAAAGGATAATGCTTGAGAAAGGCTCTGTGCTGCTGAACACCCTAATTCTGCTGAAACCCAGCACATTTTGTGAGACCCCACCTGGAGTACCGCATC
>NW_009224754.1:0-9606 GCF_000690835.1 Fulmarus glacialis | reverse complement strand
TTTTTTTTTTTTTTTAAATTATTATTACTTTTTTAGCATCTAGGTAATTTTAGAAAGTACCACCGAATAAGGAGGTAGTCGAGAAAAGCAATACTGGAATGGAAAGTAGGGCTGAAGGTTTAACAGAAGCTTCCCAAGAACTCACCATTTCCCCTTACATTGCACTTACTTCTTCTTTGCCATATTTTCCACCTCTAAGCTTAGCTGAAGTAAATCCAACAATACTGCTGCTATCTGGCTCTACCAGTAAGTAAAAGATTGTGGAAAATGCAGTGAAGTATTACAGAAAATTCAGGGAAGATCAGCATATACCCATTCTCTAAAATAACATACTATTCAAGTAGGTAATGGAGAGACCAATGATACTGTCCCAGAGAATGGATGTACTGTCTCCAGCTGGGTGTAGCTAGAAATATGGAGATTAATATCTGAGTTTAAGCATCTGGGTTATTCTGAGTAGAAAAAAGTACTCTGCAAAACTGTAACTGAATTAGTTATATCCTTATTGGACCTGCAAATTTTAACTTGGAGAGAAGAGACGAGCACTTTCAAAATTTCTTTGTTGCAACGTTAAAATTTTTAGGTAATAAATCTGAGAGAGACTGTATCTACTCTTTACAAATTACCAGGAACTTGTGGAAAAGCAGTGGAAGTCTCAAGAAATTGACCTTTGCTATAAACTGGAAACATGAAGTAGCATCTGCATCTAAATGCTAATTTACAACTCATTTGATTTGACATAACACTAAAAATTGTTAAGGGATTTGGGGTGTATATTAACAAGAGTAGAATCAAATTTGTAATAGTAGTTTCAGACAACCTTTCAGTGAAGATATACCAAGGAAAAGGCTGGGTTTGGATCTCGGGCATTAAAAAAAAGTCTCGAAGAAATCACACATGAAATTAGCTTCACGAGACTGAGTTTTTACTTTTTTTTTCTCTGTCTGTCTTTTTTTTTCTTCAGTTAGTGAATCCACATATAAGCTTACAGGCTTCTTTCTGTTTTGAAGCAGAAAAGCCTATCTCCCAAGACATTCAATCCCTTGAAGAAGGGCAAAAATATCAATTTTATCTGGATGTTTCCATAGTTCACGGAGACATGGTCATATGGTAGACTATCCAAGTTCTTAATCAAAATATGGAACATCTCGTGTTTCCATCCAGAATACAAAGCAGACAGCCAGACTCAGATTCTCTGCTATGTTAAGAATAAGGACGTACCAGTAAAATCTAATAGAGTTCTTTGGTTAAAGTGTAGATGAGATTCTACTCTACTGAATACACTCTTTTTTCCTTACTAAATCATTTCAGACATAATCTATGCT
Source organism: Fulmarus glacialis (assembly GCF_000690835.1). Lineage (NCBI taxonomy): Eukaryota > Metazoa > Chordata > Aves > Procellariiformes > Procellariidae > Fulmarus > Fulmarus glacialis. Next base: position 8,281 of record NW_009224754.1, on the reverse strand, counting down.
CTCAGCTTTCTGCCCTCTTCTAAAAACTGAAAACAGTAACTTCATCTACCCAGATGTTAGTTTTGTCTGTTACCATCCAGTTTATCCACTGATCAGATAAAGTGATGTGACACAATTATGAGAGTTCAGCTAATTGATTACAACAAATAATAAATATATTCCCCTTCTCCACTTTCTTTTTCTAAATTTTACCAAGCAGATGACAAAATCTGCTACTTAAGATTTTATTTTTTTTTATTTCTTACAAAATTATTTGTAGCCTGGAGAACTGTTCAGTAGGAACTACTGCAAGCCAATATTTTATGTAATGAAATGAATTCCAAATTTGTATAGAGCTTATAAATAGTTAAAGTATGAATTGATACACAAATTAGTTCTTATTAGACTGTAATATTTCTGATTCACAAGACGTCAGCTGCTAAAATTAATTTTACAAGTTCCTCTGATGTTTTTAAGGGTATGTATTATCATTTTTACTAAAGATACAGCTGGTCGAGTGAATGTAAAAGAAAATGCAAAAATGTTGTTTCTTATTTCAGCTATATCATGAAAAAATGTTGTCAAATTTCAAGTTAAAAAAACTCTACTCTCACAAAAATATAAGTTCATATATATTATAAAGTGTTATTTCTAAACACTTGAGTGGTAAAGGTTAGAACAGGAAATGTTAATGAAAACTCGGAAATTAAAATTCTCTCCAAAATCAGAACAGATAATTTTTAGGGGTTTTCCCTTCTTTTTTCCTTCTTCTTATATTCTCTCTCCACTCGATATTTGTTCAGTTTCAGCATCAGAACAGCACTGCCACAAAGGATACCTTACTGTTATTACTAATAACTGGCCTGAGTGTTCGTACTGGGACTTTTACAGTGAACTGTAAGTTTGAGTTTAGAGAAGCATGTGGAGAGGGAGTGGGTAAGAGAGATGCAGCCCTCCCATTGCCCATGGAGCACACAATGACAAAGGAAAGTCACTGTGCAGTCTCTGCTCTGAGCACTGTGGATGCACCTTACCTTGGGTCTACAGCAAAATTTCCACTGATGTTAATTACAATATGATAAAGGCTACTGTGAGAGGACAGGATATGTCATTATGTCTCTGAAGACTGGCAGTGTGCAATTCCGAGTTTTGTTTGTGAAGTACACAGATTAAGTTAGTGCTGAGAATGTCCAGCCCACCCTTATGGCATTTTCATCCTTATGTTTCCTTTCACAGATATGACGAGTATGCTGATGTTTCACAATCTGTCCAAGATGAAAAAGGGGGAGAGGGTAACACCATAATGCTACAGACTCCTTGAGCACATGCCAAACTTTAAAAATGTGAAGAACCTCAGTACTACTGTTTCAGCATATGTATTTCTTTATTGCGATAACACTCATTTTTCCCCTCATGAACAGAGGTTCATGGTCGCACATTTCTAACAGCAGCGACCTTCTGGTGCTCTTTCAATTGAAATAGTCAGTGCCTTGAAAAGTCTGGCGCAGTTTTATAAAAGTTGCTTGCCCAAAAATCAGAAGTATATATCTGGATATTAGCAGGAGGCAAGCCTAGTTTTTGTCAGCCCAGTATCTAATCTCAGTTTCTACTGACTACAAGGTACCTGAGGAATGAAAGTAACAAAATATGCTACTGAAAACCTTGGTCCAGCAGCTCTTTATCTGAAATTCTTTCATATATTGCAGTTAAGGCAAAGGAAGTTTGGATATAGAAAAATGATATTTTCTTAGGAAGGATGAGAACAGATTTATGTTTTATCTGGGCTTGTATAGCAAGGTCTTTGAGAAGATTGAAAAAGTCAGTTTATGCACCAAAAATGGATTGAGTTTTCTAGATGCTTATCACCAAGTTCCAGAATCACATCTTGCTGATCCAAATTAGCTGCATGAGATGTGCGTACACTTCTTCCTCCTATACTTCTCTCACAGATTTTTTTTTTTTTTCTTTTTTTTTGTAGCTTAGAGACAGAACACTTGGGGTGATATATACCAAAAGACAATAATGTTTTCAGCAGACTGAGGAGTATATGGAAAGTAATACTGTGGGAGCTGAAGATTCAGAATATTTTTTTGTGTTTTGACAAAAAGAAGGAGGAGAAGTATTCAAAAGCCAGAATCTGAAAATTCTTATGAGATTATTCACAGTTAAGTGAAATGCAATTAAAAGAACAATATGACATCTGTTGACAGGTGAAGGGAATTTAGTTTTAAAGGAAGTTAAAAATAAATATGAAGAACACTGTCGGGTAAAGAGTCTTGGCAGGTAACTAAAAAAGAAACAGTGTTGATGTGTTCACAAATGTGTGAAAAGAGAGCAATCGCTCTTAAAACAGCAATTCATTGTCTGCCACTGAGAATACAGACGTTTGCCTGGAGATTACTATCAAAGACATGGGCATTACAAACAAAATGTGCAAGGGGAGATTTCTCTAGGATTTATTAGGTGTTAGCCAAAGTAGGCTGTTGGGATGTGAGGAGGGGCAAGTATATCTGCAGCAGACATGTGAGGTACAGGAGGATCCTGTTCACCACTCTATTGAATAGTTACTTGTGCTAGTTTCTGTGGCAAGGGAAAGCTTTCACAAAGCACCTGCCTTAAATGCCTGGAGTTTGGAGTACATTTACCAGAAGCAGACAGAGCAAAGAGCACACTGTTTTGGACTCCAGTCCCCAGATTCACTCCTTAGGGAGCGAAAGCAACCTGGTGAAGAACTAATTTGCTAGCATAAAACAGCACCAAATGCCATTTTTTTTTTCATAGTCCAGGAAGGAATATAACCTAGGGAAGAACATAATTCTTAACTCCCAACCTCCTACAGCTGTTACTAAGCCTACACTGCTGATTTACTCCTCTCTCGGGCCCAGTCCTGAAGTCACAGTGCAACAATATATTTCCGATTGATGCTGTACTGAGGCCTCAGTCCTAGTGGAGTACACTTTTCTGATACTCCATTAATGCATTTACAGCAAAACAAGAAAGGACTGCAGCTTTTAAAACTACTAAAACATGCACTTCTTGACACTGGCCAACATTCAGGCTTGATATAATAATTCCTGGCAGTACCAAGCAGTAGATTGGTGCATGCTGACAAGATCTGGAATGACCTCAAAGAGCCTAACAGCTCTTGATGTGGGCGACAAAAACAGTAAAAAAAATTCTCAAGCTACAAACAAAAAGAAAAACAATGCATCAAAGTAAATCAGGTTGCAGTAAAGATAGACTGTGCAGAAAGAACCAGTATGGCTAAATTTACACCAACAAGTGCATTTAGACAGGACTGCTGTGCTGACCTAATGCCTAGCTGCTGCCAGAAGGGTCTCCCACCTGCAGAGCCCACCCCAGCTCCTGGCCACTAATTCCCACCAGCTCAAGCACCCCTCTGGCTTCTCACTGAGCAGACACAACTCACTAATTTGGCAGAGAATTAAACCAGCATGAAAAGTTATTATTTTCTGAGAGCTGAATCAGGTGCAGGACTGCCCATCCAAGGTTGAGAAAGGACAGTGGGCAAAGCAGAGTGAAGGAAAATGAATGAGACTGCCTCTCACAGTGGGAATCAAACAACTATATCAGCTTAGCTGTAGCAGCTTCATAGCTTTTTATATCCAAACCCCAGCTCTCTACTGAATTTCCAGGAAGATATGCTTACATCGAAGTACTCCTGTTTTAAAATCAGAGATTTAATTATTGCTGGATTTTGTTGTGGTTTGGTACATAGGTTTTCCATCATAGTAGAAAGATGATACGATACAGACAGATTCCTGCCTTCTTAGTATCACTAGGAACACTAGCATTAAGGCTCCAACCAGTTCATTCAGAAATATCGGTAACATGCACAAAATCAGTGGTTACCTAGTATTTTAAACTCAGTTTCAGTGTTCTCTTATGCTCCAGCTTCTCACCCCATTACGGCTACCTTTCAACTTTTGCTGTCATATCATGCCCCAACATTTACAGTTATACTTTGCAAATATTTTTAAATCTTGCTTTTCTGTTCCCTGCAATAATTTAAATAAGGAATTAGACACAAAAAGAGACAGTTGGACCTCCAAGTCATCCAGGTTCCCACAGACCAATCTGTGATAGAGCCATCCTTTCTATACTTATTGTACACAGGATCTGTAAGGCTGGTTGTATTTTAATCAGTTTGGCTTTTCTCACCAGTCTACGCCTATGTTAGACGGAATCTGTATTTTTTTCCTTATTGTCATTATCTGCTAGTTTACATTCAAACCTAGAGACAAAGTCTGAAACAGAAGCTACAGTTGTAATAATTCTCACTCAACAGCAGAGAAAAGGAATAGTGGGATTGTGAGAATTAAGGATTATTTTACTGCAGGACCTCCATCTGAAGGCACATGTATGTCATATGCAGTTGGAAAAGTTTCAAAAGCTACCATTGCTCTTGATTCCTCAGGTGGCATTCTCTCAGTTCGGCTAGCCTTACACTGAGCCTCATAGATCTACCTGCCATTTGCACAGCCATTGACTGCAATGTACTTGACTAATGAATCGTGTGGGGAAAAAAATTTAAGCTGCTTGCAGTGATACAAGACCCAGAACTTTCTAGTCCTTTCAGTAGATTCTTTCTTTTGATAAGCCTCAATCCTCTGAGCCTTTTCAGCTTAGATCATCATTGATAGACAGCAATGCATTTTATAGTGCTCTTAGAAATAACTTCCATAAGTAATTCCTCAAAGTATTGGTTATTGTCTTAAATGAAGGCGTCTTGGTTGAATTACTAGTTTGGAAAGTTCTAACATTGCCAGTTGCGTCAAAAATGTTGTAGGTTCTTTTACTTAAGACTTCAACATAAAAAACACACAGATGCATTTTTTTTTTGATCTAGATGTCAGAGAAAAGAATTCTTCACTATGTGCATAATCTTGACACTGTGTTTAAAAATAAAGTTGTTAATTAAAGTTGGTATTCAGAACTTCCTGTCAGCAGCTGTTGAGCAGTGATTTCAGTTGTGACACTGACAGTTTGAGGGCCCGAACCTGAGAGACGGGAAATCGGTTCACATCCTGCTGTATGCAGACATGTAGGGTAGGGTTTGTTAGAAATGTATACACATTCTAATTCATTAAAAAAAAAGACTTCAAAGTTCTACATTGAGAAGAAAATTACGCATGGGCTTGCAGGATAAGAACTACAAACCCTGATGTAATCCCAGATGAATTCAGCAAAATTCTTTCCATGGCTTTAGATAGGCACCAAAATCAGCTGAAATAGGTGACAGTGCAAAGATCTTTCTACAAATATTTCAGCCTATAAATTATTCACTTAAGAATTTGACCTTTTTTTGTTTCAATTTTTAACAGGTATTTGTGCAGCCAAGTTGTACTGGTATGAATTATCTAAAAAGAAATAACTTTCAAATTACTTTGCTTAAGCATCCAAGCTGAGAATCCTAAGATGTCGTATCCTTCAGCATTTACTGTAGAGAAACAATATGAGGTAGCATACATGGCAAAGAGCATATCTGATACTAAAATTCTGATTTTGTGCTTTTAAACACAAACCTTTATCAAAGTGCCACTATACCCTGCCTGTCCATTCCTATGATTTCTTCATCCTTCAAAATGCCACAGATATAAAAATTCATACCCAGTTACTGTTTCCTATAAATCTGACACCATCTCCTTGTGGTCAACATAAGACAAACTGTCAGCAGGTCAGCACTTTACATGTGCATACACATCCTTTGCCAGGTAAAAGGAGGACTAAACAGTCTGCTATCCTGTGAGATGAGGCCAGCACCTAAGAAACCAAGCCTACTCCTTGACCTAATGCAAAGAAATAAATATTAATCATTTAGGTGTGGACAAAAGAATGGTACCTTTGTTCCTTTCTGTCCCTCATGAAAGCTGCACAAGCCACAGTACCTGTATATTTATTCTGCCTGAGGAATGTAAGCCAAGCAGCAAACTAAAGTACACATTTCTGCTTACATTCCACACATACACGTGCCAGGATGTGAATTGCTTTCAGTGTAATGCTGTTAAGCCACACATTTCAAAACAGTCACCTGAGTTTCAGTAAGATACAATTCATACCTGCCCTCGGGGGGCATGTGGAAGTTAGTGTTCTTCCTGTAAAAGGCTGTAGCAGCAGCTTGTCTATTTTAAGTTCCCCACATCTTTGCAAGGTCAGGACAAGATGGTGGACTGGGCCACTGCATGTGGCTCACACACTGTAGGGTCTTGCCTTTTTGTGCTAAAACATTGCTGCTGCGTGTCCAAATGCTGAACTTGAGGTGTGCTCAAGTGCATAGTCAAAATACAGTGGTGGCCCATATAGCCTGACTTGTAAAGAATAAAGCTACAGTATCACTTAGAGACAGAACATTTTATAGAAATGGAAGCTGAGGCACAAAAGCACCAATGATTTTCTTAGGTGTGCTGGTTTTTTGCACAGAGAGCTTCACATAGACTCTAGTGCTGTGGAGTTTGGTATCAGCATTGTAGTGTCAGAATGGCACTTTAAAAAAAAAAAAAAAAAAAAAGGCAAACCTCCCCCACTCCAATCTTTGCAGAGTTAGTTTCTCCTTCAATTGCAAACAAAATCAGATCAGTCCCTAAATATTAAGACTGTAGATAAATATTCAGTTGTGGCTGAAACCGGAAAATACTCATTAGCATTTTGTAATTTAGGACCCAGACTTTCAAAACACTTCATCTTCCAGTGAACTCATCCTTCATGGTTAAAACTATGCTGCAATTTAGTACACCTTTGCATCTTTGACAAGTTATCTGTCTATAAACCTCACCTAAGCCTAATACATACATGAACTTTAGGCTTCTACTGCTCATGAAAGCCTACAGAGACTTGTTCATCAGAGCTTGCTCCCTGATCTATAGTTTTAGTTCCCATTACTTTTTCATGGAAGTTCATACTTAATATTATGTGGATTGAATGAAATTTCCATTAAAAGTATTTGAAAATACATATTTAACAGGATCTGCTGCTCCTGTCTTATTGCATCATATCAATCAGCAGAAGAGTAAAGGTCTTGGAGAATATTTCCTGTGTATTTTTAAAGTAATTTGGAAGGTGTTATTTTATTTTGTTGCCACTGAACATCTCCATTGATCGAAGGCTCTCTGTCTTTCTGCCTCCAATTATGTCTTGTTTGTGTTCTGAGATAAGACTTTGAAAGAATAAAACCATGTAACTGGAAAGCAAGATCCAGGGAACAGCAGGATCTCTAATTGCTGTTACTCTGGTTAAAAAAAAGAAGTCTAGCCTTCCCTCTCTGATCAAGGGAAAATGCTCTAATTAACAAATACATTAATTAAGGAAATGCCTGGTCTTTCCAGGACAGATTGTGTTTTCTTCTGTGCATTAGAGCAACAGAGTGAGGTTTCATGCAGTTTATAGCTGGGAGGTAGCATTAGATCACCTAACTCTGACAAACTGTATTTGTTAGGTAAGTTTTACAATATATGTAGGCCAAAGTTAGACTAAAGTATTTTATTTCTCAGCATTTGATATATTTTCAGGGCAAAATCAGAGAGCAAGAGAGACTGGGTAACTAAGGACCTTCCAATGTTGAGGAAGTGATTAAGTGAGATAGGCTTACGTAGCTTAAGCAACTGAACCATGATGTATTTTGAAGCAGTGGATGAAAAGGCACTTGTCAATATGACTGGGAGAAGGGGGAAGCAGGTACTAGGGGAAAATGAAGGGAACCGCTCCTGGATGATCCCAAATCCGACAGACTGCATGATCTTGACCAAAGAGCACTCTCGGAATACCACTGGCTGCTGGTCTCTTTCCAGCATCCACCCACCTCTGGCCTCTGCTACTGTACAAACCATTCAGCCCCCAGCAGACCTAGGTAAGTGACAGCCAGATAGCCTTTCATTTTGATCTGGAGAACACTCCCAGAGAGTCCAAAAGCAATCTTATAACTTATGAGAGATTAATACCAAGAAATGAAGACATATAAGAACTACAACAGTCTCCAAGCAGACCTTGACAAATAAGAGTCTAAACAGTTGATTGCATTAGAAATGGGGAAGCTTATACAGGAGGCAATACTGAAACAAAGAACCTGGTCCAGAATTAAAATAATTAGAAAATCATTCTAGTTATATAAATTATCCTGAGGTACAACAGCACAAGAACAAGAACAGCCATCTGAGTCACCTTTTATTAATTATTTTCACTTCAACAGACATGTATTTTTGTATGTAGATATTTATAATTTAAAATATAAACAAAAAAAATTATTTTATTCTTAAAGGTGCAGGTAGTTAGGGTCTGGCGGCCGGAA
>NW_009224753.1:2782-3073 GCF_000690835.1 Fulmarus glacialis | reverse complement strand
TTGCATGGGGTTGTTGTGGCCAAAGTGCTTTGTTAATACAGGCCTCTTGTTGAACCTCATACAGTTAGCCTCAGTCCATCGATCCAGCCTGTCCAGGTCCCTCTGCAGAGCCTTCCTACCTCGAGCAGATCAACACTCCCGCCCAACTTGGTGTCGTCTGCAAACTTACTGAGGGTGCACTCAATCCCCTCATCCAGGTCACTGATAAAGATATTGAACAGGACTGGCCCCAAAACTGAGCCCTGGGGAACACCGCTCGTGACCGGCCGCCAACTGGATTTAACTCCATTC
>NW_009224753.1:0-2505 GCF_000690835.1 Fulmarus glacialis | reverse complement strand
GCTCCATAGTCTTCCCCAGTACCGAGGTCAGGCTGACAGTTCTGTAGTTCCCCAGATCCTCCTTCCGGCCCTTCTTGTAGATAGGCATCACATTGGCAAGCCTCTAGTCATCCAGGACCTCCCCTGTTAACCAGGAGTGCTGGTAAATGATGGAGAGTGGCTTGGCAAGCTCCTTTCTTTCAGAACTTATTTAACTGGTTACATGGCCTGAAATGTATCACGTCCCTCCTGAATTTCTTTAAAGCATGCAAAGAAAAATGCATATTTTTTTAGTAAAAAATCCAAATGCTTGTCTCTTATCAGCAAACAGAAACCTGGTGGCTTCTTCTCGCTAGCTGCATTCACTTTTTCAGTTTCCAGATGCCTTGTTTCCTTAGCTCATGCTCAGACAAGAAATTGTAGCAAGAACCCACACTGTGCTATAGATTCTCAAAATTTCCTATCCTTATCATAATCAGCTGCTTCCATACAGCCAACAACAATTCCAGCATATATTTATAATATTATCTGTCCTTGAGTTTCAGTTGGCTCAACTCACAGTCTACAAGTATACAGATGTTCATCCCTGCTGGACCACAGTGATGCCTCTTAGATAGCTTCAAGAGAACTGTTCAACAGACTATTAGGACATGGTTGTCTCCTGAGTAACTTTGGGCTCTCTTTCTAATTCTTCCAATCTTACTGTGTACGAGGCACAGATGGTTCAAATAAATCACATTTCCTTCCTACTGTGTCCTGTTTTTTGGAAGGGGGTTATAGTTGGTATATCTGTTATTAAATAGACAAAATAAAACATACTACAAGAATGCCCATTTTCTTCTCCCCAGCTTTCTTCTCCCTGAGGTAATATGACAAAGGCTTGTTTTCCTTGAACCTTATAAGACAGATAGACACAAAGCAAAAGAAAATTTAAAAGGTTGTAAGCTCTTCTTCTTCGAGTCTTGAATTTTTTTAAATGATAGTTTGGGAAGCTTGCATAACACTGGTCCTATAAAACTAACTAGCCTGACTGATTTGCTAACAGAACACAAGTTTCAACTCTGTATTTATACATCATTGTCATTGAAATGAAGCCAAAAAGTGATAGCGGTTACTTAGCTGCTCAAAATAAATTGCTTAAATTCTAGCCATAAATTTTCAACTGTATGTATCTTAGCTTAATGTGATGGGAAATACAGCAACTGGGATCCATCAATACCCAAATGACTTTTGTAGACAAAGGGAGAATATTTGTTCTTAATGTTACAATGTTCTTAATTTTATAATGTTGCCTGACATACTCTGCACTCTGACCAAGTACTGAAAACTGACTTTTATCATATCTATAAGAGATACTATAGAAAACTCTTGGGAGGTCTAAAGCTCAGTGGATATCATCTCCATACTTACAAGATTGTAATGAAGAATTTAAGTGCTACCAAATTAAAAAAAAATCTCCTGACTGATATTCAATTTTCCTCTTTAGATGAAGGAACTCCATATGATCTCCTGTATGAATAATCTCTGCAGCTACAGAATTCAAAAACATTTAAAAAATCTGCCTAATTTACATATACAAATGTTGCCTTTAAAGGAACATTAATTGGAGACTTTTTTCTCTTATTCCTCTATGGCTGAAACCTTTATAGACCTTTTAGAAGGGGCAAAAGTGTGAATTTTTGAGCTGCAAAACAAGAGGATGAAGAGCAAATCAGGACAAAAAAGAATGAGCTCTGAGAAGGTCTTATTACTCGGATTTAATACTTCAATAAATTCATTAAGAACTTTAAACGGCAGGAAGGATAGTGGATTTTATTATTTCTTGATCGCATAGCATCAATGGGGGGGGGGGGGAAGAAGAAATTCTGAGTCTTCAGTATTGCTGCCATAGTATTCCTAACGTTGCATGATGATTACAAAATTGGTAAAAGGATGATTGATTGATTCAAACCACACCACCATGGTTGTATATTGCTGCTGTTACTTCTTGTATAACTTTCGTACATTTCTTACACAAAGTCAAATGCAAAGTCCGCACCCAAGAAGGAATAACCTCTTGCAATATTACAGACTGGGATGGACAGACTGAGGAGCAGCTCTGGGGAGAGACGCTGGTGGTCTTGCCAGACTGCAAAGCCGGACATAAGCCTGTAGTGAGCCTTGTCTTGTAGCTTGAAGACAGTGATAGATCACACCTAGAGTACTGTGTCCATCCAGTTTTGGCAGGACAGGACAAACTTCAGTAAGTCCAGCAGAGGCCACCAAGTTTGGGGCTGAAGTGAGTGGTAGCCCCACGAGGAGAGGCTGGGGGAGCAGGGCTTGTCCAGCTGTCCTGGTTTTGGCTGGGATGGAGTTGATTTTCTTCCTATTAACTGGTATAGTGCTGTGTTTTGGATGTAGTAGGAGAATAGTGTTGATAGCACACTGATGTTTTAGTTGCTGCTAAATAATGTTTACACTAGTCAAGGATTTTCATCTTCCCGTGCCCTGCCAGGTGGCAGGGGGCTGGGAGGGAGTGTGGCCGGG
>NW_009224752.1:10680-12065 GCF_000690835.1 Fulmarus glacialis | reverse complement strand
TATGGTATGGAATATCCCATTGGCCAGCTTGCATCAGTTGTCCTGGCTATGCCCCCTCCCAGCTTCTTGTGTATCTCCAGCCTTCTCTGTCGGTAGAGCATGAGAAGCTGAGAAGGCCTTGACTCTGTGTAAGCACTTCTCAGACATCCCTGAGAAAAATCCCTGTATTATCAACACTGTTTCCAGCACAAATCCAAAACATAGCCCCATACTAGCTACCATGAACAAAATTAACTCTATCCCAGACAAAATCAGCACAGGTATAGAGTCTTGAAAGCAGGATCATACAAACAGCTGATGACTACACTAATTATCTTATTCATTGCCAGTACACACTGTGATGGGCCAGATTAACATGGTATCAGCACTAAGCATGAACGTGCTCACTTTTTCCACTACAGTTAGCCAAAGGGTCTTACTGGTCAGGTGGTCCTCAGTCAAGCGGACCAGTGTCGGTGTCTTGCTCCTTGAAATATATTGCTCATCAGTTTTGCTGAGTTAGCATCTTCTTCCTTTTCTTTTAGATTTTTACATCCTGTCACATCAGACTTTTTGTCCTAATTTTCTGGTGATTTACATCTTTATTTTAAATTGTTACCAACTAGTATCAACTCAACAATCTTGGTTCTGCATTGTTTCTTTGTTTCTCCTTTGTCATCTTGCGGGGGAAAGCACAGTGACAAAGGATGAGGAAAAGGCAGAGGTACTTAATGCCTTCTTTGCCTCAGTCTTTAAGAGTAAGACCAGTTGTTCTCAGGGCACCCAGCCCCCTGAGCTGAAAGACAGGGAAGGGGAGCAGCATGAAGCCCTATAATCCAAGAGGAAATGGTTAGTGACCTGTTACACCACGGAGCGGGCGGAAGTGCTCACAAAGCCACTTGCAATCCTTTATCAGCAGTCCTGGCTAACCGTGGAGGTCCCAGTTGACTGGAGGTTAGCAAATCTGACGCCCATCTACAAGAAGGGCCAGAAGGAGGACCCAGGGAACCACAGACCTGACAGTCTGACCTCAGTACCGGGGAAGATTATGGAGGAGATCATGTTGAGTGCCATGACAGGGCACATACGGGACAACCAGGTGATCAGGCCCAGTCAACATGGGTTTATGAAAGGCAGGTCCTGCTTGACTAACCTGATCTCCTTCTCTGACAAGGTGACCCACTTAGTGGATGAAGGAAAGGCTGTGGATGTTGTCTACCTAGACTTCACTAAAGCCCTTGACATCGTTTCCCACAGCATTCTCCTGAAGAAACTGGCTGCTCATGGCTTGGACGGGCGTACTCTTCGCTGGCTAAAAAACTTGCTGGATGGCTGGGTCCAAAGAGTTGTGGTGAATGGAGTTAAATCCAGTTGGCGGCCGGTCACGAGTGGTGTTCCCCAGGGCT
>NW_009224752.1:0-10442 GCF_000690835.1 Fulmarus glacialis | reverse complement strand
GGCTGGAAAGCTGCCCAGAGGAAAAGGACCTGGGGGTGCTGGTTGACAGCTGGCTGAATGTGAGCCAGCAGTGTGCCCAGGTGGCCAAAGAAAGCCAATAACATCCTGGCTTGCATCAGAGATAGTGTGGCCAGCAGGAGTAGGGAGGTGATCGTCCCCCTGTACTCGGCACTGGTGAGGCCGCACCTCGAATCCTGTATTCAATTTTGGGCCCCTCACTACAGGAAAGACATGGAGGTGCTGGAGTGTGTCCAAAGAAAGGCAACAAAGCTGGTAAAGGGTCTAGAGCACAAGTCTTATGAGGAGCAGCTGAGGGAACTGGGACTGTCTAGCCTGGAGAAAAGGAGCTCTCTACAGCTACCTGAAAGGAGGTTGTAGCGAGGTGGGAGTCGGTTGCTTTTCCCAAGTAGCAAGTGACAGGACAAGAGGAAATGGCCTCAAGTTGCCCCAAGGGAGGTTTAGATTGGACATTAGGAAAAATTTCTTCACTGAAAGGGTTGTCAAGCATTGGAACAGGCTGCCCAGGGAAGTGGTTGAGTCACCATACCTGGAAGTATTTAAAAGACATGTAGATGTGGCATGATCTAGTGGTGGGCATGGTGGTGTTGAGTTGACAGCTGGACTCAATGATCTTAAAGGTCTTTTCCAACCTAAGCAATTCTATGATCTTGCAGTTCTTAGTAGCTTCAGCAATTTCTTCTTTGCAGATACCAGTAGTAGATACTGCTCATCATTAGCATCAGTTAGCAAAAGTGGGCTCTCAGTCATACCAAAAATTTGCAGTTCTGATTTGCACTGAAGGTAGCACTATTTCTCAGTTGTTTCTTGTAAGAACTGAGAAGGCCTAATAAAGAAGGTAAACATGGGTGAACAAAGAAGAAGGGTTGTAGAAGAGACAGATGTACCAAAAAATTCCCAGTACTCAGTAAGTGTGGAAAAAAATTTCCCGAAGAGAAAAAAGAATACAGTGTGAATGAATCAATATGGGTATAGAGACTGGGTAATACTGGGAATAGAAAAAAAGGTCCATATATTGTAATAGCATAAAAGATGAAGTGGTAATTGCCTTGGGAAGATGACCTAAGCGACCTTCCTTCATTTAAATGAAGTCATTAAAAAGCCCCTCCTATTCCATATAGCTTAAAACTTTCAGAATTAACTCACAAATCTTCAGCATTCAACAATGCAGTATTCAACATCTAGGACAGAGATCAACAATGTCTGTTACTAATGTATTTGTCATTTAAAGTTGTCACCTGACTTGCAGATTTTGGCTTTCTTTCCAAAGATAAAGAGTGCATATAACCACATAGATAATTACCTACTTCCCAAAAAAGTTAGAAGTGGAAATTCAGGAGTGTTGTATTCAATCACGTAAGACATATGTTAGTATCACAGTATTGTGATTTAGTTAAACCTTTCCCTTTTTGCTTACCAAGTTTGCATGGAGCAAAGCCAAACGCCACATCTGGTTTCTCTTGAATTTTGTGTACTTTCCCTTATTCCATTGGATGAAGGAGCAAAACACTAGGGAGCTTCAATCAGAGTCCTATCTATGGCTGTGGAAAGAGAAAAGGTCAGTCTGGTAGGCTGATCAGCTACGTTTGGAAGTGTTGCATACATTGCTAGACATTGTGATGACTGATGCAATTAATATATCTGCACTTACTTTGTTTTCTCTTAAGATTTACCATTATTTACTATAACCTGATAATTAAAATACAAGCTTTGTTATTACCTATAAATTATGTCATCTCCTGCATTTCCTAGATCAGCTGTCATGCTGGTATCATGGCCTAGATCATCTACAGCCTTTGCAGTCAGAAAGCTCTTCATTTTGAATTTATTGTTAAACATGATTAGAAAAAAAAATTATTTTAAGATTAGCATATAATAAAATCAAATGGCAAATGAGAACATGACTTTTGCTCTACGCAGAGAGTGTCAGTGCAGAACAAATTTAAAACCACTCTCTGAGAAATTTTTCTTCAGATACTAAGCATTTATAGACCTATGTCCCAGCTTCTCAGCTACTGACTTACTTGAAACCTAGTTTACCTTTTTGCTCTTAACATCAATAAAATAAATGCTATTTGTATTTCAAATATATATGTCTGTTTGTTGGCATTGATAACAGTACTATGGCCAAATAGAATATAGGAAAACACTGTATCTATTAGGAAGGATCTTGTTTCCGTACTGCACAGCTACAGTAGGTATCTAAAATTGTTCAGTGTCCTAAAATTAATCTCCTTTGTAAGTACTGGACATGAGATGCTCCACTGAGATTTCATTGGCTAGTATCGGAAAAAATAGCAAATTTGATAACAAGCTTGCTTCAATTTAACTCACATAGTGTGCTATGGAAATTAGTTTGGAGGCAAATAACGAAGTTCCTGGACACTACACCATGACACCTCAAAGGTATTTTTTTCCCCAGATGTGTTTAGTGAGTTCTCATCTTCAAAAAAAATAGATTGAAGTTGTTGAGCTACAATCTTACACACTTATATGTGTAGATGCTGTTCCACATCCTACTTATAATGCAAGTCCTTTGTTATTGGAGTATATTACAGAGAACTAGCTTTGAAATTAACAAGAGTAAAATCCTGCTTTCAGGATCTTTTAAAGTTTAGCAAATGTATAAAAAAATATCAGCTAGCACCACTTTTTGTAATGGCTTATTTTAACCTCATGGAATTATATTTTAAATTTAATTCACTATTACCATATAAACTTTTTAATGTTTATCATGATACAAATCATGTATTGCTGCTTATTATAGGCTGACTGAAAGCTACTTTCCTCTCCCAGAAAAGCCATGCATTTTACAGGGCATTTTTGAACTGTTCTATTCATACTGTTTACAATGGACCTTCCCTATTTTTCACAAAATATTCCCTTGATATTTATTTTTAAGATAAATTTTCCAAAAATATTTACAAAATATTCATTTACCAGCATTTTGTTTTGTTTTGTTTTGGATTATAAGATTTATGATTATTTCTTAATTGATATAATAAGAAAAGGTGCAGAGAAAGGCAAGAATGGCAGAATTTTGGGACAGGTTCTTTACAGGGAGAGATGAAGTCAACAAAGAACCATCAGCTCCCTGGATTTCCCGAGGGACAATGTTGATGTCTACGGGTCATACATGACAGAGATGTGATAAACTGCTCTAATAAAAACTGACGGCAATAGGCTGTGAACAGAAATACAAGAAAACAAATAAAAAGTCATCTGTCAAAAAAAGTATAATTCAATTATGAGGCTTATTTTTATAAAGCATTACAAAGGCAAAATATGAATGAGTCAAAGCTGAAAAAAAAAATATGAAGAATAGGTCCATTGATATCAGTCAATCAGAAGCACTAACCAAGGGCTGCCAAAATGGTGCACTAGGGGGAACATTGTTCTTTCTGTATAAAATATACCCCACTTGTCATACAGCACCCTGGACACCTGCTTCTTGTCACTGTTGTCATTGCAACAGTGGATTTTGGGGTCTGACTCAGTAAAGCAGTTCTTACATTCTGATGTAAAAAAAAAAAAAAATTCAAGCGAAAGCAGAACTAAGTGTTGCTATATTTTAGTGAAGTATATTTTAGAGAATTATATTGAAGATATCTTCTGGCCCAGTAGATTTTATTTTCTGAGAGAAAGAAAAATTCTCATCCAGAAATGTTTTCTTAAAAAAAAGGATTCCAACTAGCCAAACTTTGCCTGTAATAGTTTATTGAGTGGAGTGAAACTGTGCCACATTCACTTCAATTTACTATATATTATGTTATCACACAAATAATTGGAATAATGTCACAAATAATTGGAATAATGTGTAATGATTTTATGAATCTGACATCTTCCTGGATCTAGAGGTATTCAGAGGTAAGGTTGTATACATTGACCAATAGTTCATCCATAATTTATGTGTTTGAACAAAAAGAAGAAAAAAAGAGAAAAAATTGTTAAAGTGAACAATGCGACATTTATGATAATTTATAGCTCACAGTAAATTTTCATGTCTAAGCTGTAAACCAGTAACAACAGAAGGCATATTATGGAAATTCAGATGGATTCTTAGCACTAACAGCATGCCCAATGCCCCTGCAATATTGTTTTTTGTTTACAGTTAATAAGATACAGAGAAACCTTCCTTTGTTACAGCAGATAAAGTGCAAAGACAGATATTATTGATTTGCACTTCCACACTCTAGCACATCCTGCTTTGCAGGCAGCTGGGTGACCCTCTGCATCTGTGGACATCATGATTTTCACCTTTCTCCTGCTCAGGGTGAAATAGAGAGTTAGAATGTCACTTTTCTCAGTTAATCTTCACCATATGCCTTGTCCTGCTTCTGCTGTTAGAGTTTTCATTAACTTTTTCAAGTAAGTTACATAGGCAGTCAAAGGCAACAGCTGAATTGGAAAGAAAAAAAAAGAATTACTCCTTAGTTCAGTATTTTAATTAAAACCAGGAGGGGAAAAGAAAGAAAGAAAAAAAAAGGAAGGGTCTAGTTTAATTCCAGAGAACTCCATAGAGAATGCAGAGAAGCTGAAGCAATTTCAAGGGAGCCAGAGCGTTATTTACAGGAAGGCAATAGAGTCAGCACAGACAGAAACAGCTTCCAAATGTGACCAGTGAGGCAAGTTAGATCTTAAATAACAATTGTGCCTTGCTGCAGGAAGAGTTTCCTATTCCAAATGTGACTGGTGAGACAAGTTAGATCTTAAACAACAGTTGTGTCTCTCTGCTTAGATAATAAATCTGTGTTTAAAGGAAACTTGTTTACAAATCTCAGTGTGACAGAATTAATTGTAGTAACATTAGCCTGCAATTCTAGTTGTGTTTTACATGGAAATACTACAATATTTTTGTACAAAGACCTGAAGCTTTCCAAAGCTTCAAAGTGGAATCCCTTTTCTACCAGTTCTCACCAGTAGAAAGCAAATGATGTTTGCTTTCCATAACTTAAACTAATGTTTTATTAGGAAGTAAAGTAAACCACAACAGCAAAATTTGTTAAAAAAGACAACACAGGACTGATAATCCAGACAGAAGTAAACTAAAAATTTGAAAGGAATTCTGTAACCTTACCCTAGACTCAATGTTAATGGAGGTCCTTTCCTTATCTCCACACTCTAAGTCCACTCAAATATCCCACGTGAAATAGAGTTCCTTCTCCAACATCTTACTTAGCCCAGTGTGCAGCATCAGTTTCTTTCCTGCACATCTTGAGGGAGGGGAGGGGGGCTTTATCACTGTTCACCTCACCAAAAAGCTTTGGGTTCCTCTCAGAAAACTCTCGCTCTGGATTTGTGCTACATGAACTACGTATTTGGCTCTTACTAGTCATTTGTTCTTAAATTTTAGAACAGTCTCCCACTCTGAAGAAACGTGCCTGATCTTCATGAGTGCTCCTCTCCTCCTCCCTTCCTTCACCTCTGGAGAACCCGAGGACTGGCACACAGCAGTCAGAGCAAAACCATCAGCCTGCTCTCTCTGCCACCCCCTTCATGCACCCAGCTTCTTAAATAACAAGCTTGGGAACAAGTAAATTAAATGTTCCTATAATCTGTCAGAATGATACAAGTGCATTTGCACCCAGGGCAAGAAAATTCATATTACTGAGAAAAATCTCACTAACATTACTTTAATGTGAGAAGACATAGACACAGACAGTATGCATTATATACAAGACATTTAGGTACAGAGAGTATTTCTTTGAATTTACAGAGTAACTGTGCTTACAAAACTGCAGATTTAACTTTTTGTTTAACTGTGAAGAAACAGCATAATATGTTCTTGTACCCAACACTTCAGTTAGTGTTAATTCTATTTTAATAAGTGCAATACAATACATACTGCAGGGTTGTACAGCTCTGGTTTTGGTTTTTTTTTTTTTAATTGCAGTACATTTCTGAAACCAGAAACCAACAACGACACAACTTCTCTGGAAATTGCACTAGAGTAATATGAAGATTAAGAAGATAGTTTGTAAGAGCAAGAATCAGATATAGAATATCAGATATTTAGAAGGGGACCTCTTCTTCCTCCTCCTTTTGTCTTTAATACTGTGTATTATATGACAGTCAATAAAATATTGGGAATAAACATATTTGTACTATATTGCAATATCTGAAAAATGGCACCTTTAGGAATTATGTCACAATGCTGATAATAAATACTGTGATATGCAGAAATCCAGTTTACAATGATACAGCGCTTGTAAGAAAGCCAGTTCCAATACACTTAAGGGTTTTAACCAGGGAAGCAGAGAACTTCGACACCCTATTAAAATGCCTACTCAGTTATTCGTGTACACGTAGGGAATACACACTGAAAGCATGTGGGGTTTTTTTTTCCCTCCCCATCTATTTCCGCTATATTGCAGGACTATTTCATTTCTGGACAACTACTTTTTTAAAAAAGAATATTTTTTAGATCTCTTTTCTAAATCATTTCATATGTAGAACTCATCTGAACTGCTAAAACCTGGAAGGAGCCTGAAGATATTTTAATAAAATCCAAAATCGCAGTCACATGAAAAATAAATAGAAAATCTCTACAACTTTATGGATTGCTGAGAGACTGTGTTACTTGCATTAACTACATCCAAATATTCCTCAATACACCTGCCAGCATGACACTGAGCTAAGAAAAGCTATAAAGGGCATTACAAGTCTACAGTTCGCCAAGATGTATTGAGATTATCAGTAACAAAAATATAAATAAATGAAGAACATCATTAATAAGTATAGAAAACACTTTTTTTTTCTGTAGACCAGATCTCACAAAAATAAATTGAAATCTGTTTCAGGAATATCATTCCAAGAATAAAGCACATTTCTACTGGTGTAGAACAGTAATATTATTTGGAGAAAAAAAGGTTATTTTCTGGAACTTAAACTAGCTTGAAGTTTAGTTACCTAAAATAGCACATTCCCATGTGCTCATTAAGTCCAGTAGTTTATTGAAGTTACTTCTATATGTTCATTGGTTTCTTCTTAAACAAATTTTTAAATATTTCTTTTAATTGACAGAAAAAATAGAAAAAAAATAGTGGTTGATACTTTTATTGAAGTTAATATAAATAAATTATTGCATGATGGGATTGTTTTCTGTAGATGTTTTCTTTCACTTATTTTCCTGCCTTCTTTTCCATTGTTTATAATGTCGTCTCTCCTGAGTATTGCTCCATCATAAAATAATCCCTAAAGCCTAGTATGACAAAACAATCATACACTTTTTTTTTTTCAGAAGAGCAAATCTGAGAGTATAACATACCATGGAAGAGAATGAAAATCTTGCCATTGTACTAAGTCCTTTTATACTCAACTGGGGAAAAAAAAAAGGGTGTTTTTTAAGCAAAAGGGAGAGACCAGTCTTACTTTCCTTTCTGTGAATGCTGATGATATTGATTTATCCCTGTATATTTTAAAGGACCCCTTACAAATGCAGTATCTGAATTGCACTTTCAGTGGATTCCCTTTTCCTGAAACAGTCTAACAAAAAAAAAAGGGTACAGGACTGCAGGCAAAGCACAGATGAGGCTTACCTTTGTTTTTTCACCCTTTAGTATATTTTAGCTACTTTGCTGCAGAACAAAGAGAGCTGAATATCTTTTACCTTTCCTTTGCTGATCTGTTTTTTCAGGTTGATCCCTTTACCTAGTTTAGAAAAGCTAGTTGTGCAGAGAAGGTCTAATGCAGGTCCCTCTCTTTTTATTCCTTTTTTCTCCCTCTCCCCCAAATCTTGACACAGAGCACAGCCAGCATTAGGTGGGATTCATGTGAGAGTCATGGGGGGACTGTCAGCAGCTACTGAGTGGTTGCCTGCAGGGAGAACTGAGGGATGGGATAAAGTCAATCACCTCTAGAAGGGCCCTAATGAAGGAGGTGAGGAAGTCGTGTTCTGGAGGAGATTGGTAAGCAGATACCTTTCTTGGCCTTTGGGGGAAACAAACATGCGTCTGAAGGAACTTGGTCCTGTGCTTTGTTGGTATTTTTTTTCTTAACTTTAATTAGTTTCTTCTCTGTATGTTTATACTCCTTATCTGCTGACTCGAACAGCTTTGTGATACCAGGCACTGACAACAATGTGAAGTAAAAATTATATTTTATAGCTGAATGTTATCTTTACCCAATGTTAGGTCTTTGTTTCTCAACTGTAGCAAAGAAAACTTTTCCTCTCCATATATTGGAGGATGAGTGATAATGGGCTGATTATTTTATCCCATACCAGCTGAGGATGTTAAGATTAGTGATTTTCCTAACAAATTCAGCTGTGGCTAGATTTTAATGTTAGTACTGCAAAGTCTGTTTACACTTAATATGAAAATAGTGCATGCTGACTTGCAAACAGTTTGGTTAAAGAATTATTTTCTCTAGCTGAAGCAATGCCTTTTTTTTTCCTTAGGTGGATGAAAAGTTGTATGGTCTTGCTCCACTTATTCTGCTTCCTTATTTCCATTCCACTGAGATCGTTCATGTTTGTTTGTAAACTGCAGTGCCAGTGGTTCGTTGGTTTATCAGTATTTTGTGGGTGTATATATACAAAACTAATGACAAAAAGATAGCTGTTAGAGTATGTGATGATCTTTCTGTAAAAAAAAAAAAAAATTGTGTTGTAGCCACATTTTTATATATATATGTACGTCTCTGTACATGTATATATATACACATATATCACTCAATTAATTAGAGCAGTGGCCTCCAAAATGATGCATGTACCCTAGGGGGGGCACAAGACAATCTATTGGAGTGTAAGAAGAAAATAGTAAAACTTCAGTAATACATGTCTATAATTTATGAATATATAAATATACATATATTTGGGGTATGTGCTCAGAAATTTTTTACTAATGGAATGTGTGATCAAGAAAGTTTGGAGGTCACTGATTTAGAGAACCAGAAATATCTGCAAAGGGGTTGTTTAGAAATCAGGACAGTTTTATACTTTAAAACAAAACTTTCCTTGACTGATGTACATATTCAGTGCAACTAATTCTTAACAATCCTACCCTAATTAATGATTTATTCTAGCCATTGACTGAAGGAATTAACTTCCATGATGGCTGAAAGAATTAACTTCCATGATGAAACTGAGCTTGGTCAATGTGACTTCTATTGCAACAGTTCCTACCCTGTATAATTTGGCTGATTTGCTTACTGTCTTCCCCAGCCACAGAACTGACTTTTTGGTCTGGTAGTATTAGTTGACCAGAACAAGCCTAAGCTTTCTACTTTACTCAGTGAATGGAAGTACTTGACAATGAAGCACTGTATAGGATTGTAAACAAGGCACTAAGTAAGGATGCAGGAGTACCTCAGAACAGCAACTCACTGACAAAAGGCTGGACTCTAGAAACCCTTTCATTTTACGAGTTTCACTCAGAAAATAGACCATGCTGTCTATATAGGAGCACATGATGATAATTGCATTCATTATGTCAAAGAATATTTAGTGAACAATGCAGACATCAACATTAGAGAGTCTTCTCTTTCTGTGGTGGAATCTCATGATGAAAGATAAGAGATATTCCTACACTGACATTTTTTAAGCTAACTAAATTAATCTTCATAACTAAAATGAAACCCTTGAATCAACATTTTACAAAGTGCAGTAGTATAACTTCTCTCTTAACGAAGTTATTCTTGTCAGGATAATTACGTATAATTGACCACTTCTCTAAACAGATGTTTGTGTGAAAGACACCTTGTGCAAAGTTTTCTTGAAGAACGTAACAAAATTATAGCAATAATAACAATTTACTTTGCATGTTAAAATATGTATTTAATTGGCAGTTTAGTGCAGATGGCTTGTCATGTATTTACACACTACATTGTCTTACTATGTTAGCAT
This sequence comes from Fulmarus glacialis, assembly GCF_000690835.1. Taxonomy (NCBI): domain Eukaryota; kingdom Metazoa; phylum Chordata; class Aves; order Procellariiformes; family Procellariidae; genus Fulmarus; species Fulmarus glacialis. The sequence goes on along the minus strand of NW_009224752.1, from coordinate 580 downwards.
ACGGTAAATAAATTCTAACTGGTATATGCCCAAGGAACATCCACATCTATTGCAAAGATCATCAGCTCTGAGAAAGATGCACAGAAATCTAGATATGACTAAAATAAATGTCCAAACAGATTTTAAAACTGGATAGCAAACATTCTGTTCCTAATTATACTTGTCACACTTCTCTCAAGCTTTGTGATATGCTCTGAAGAGTCTACACCTTTTTGTGCAGAAAGAAGAGAGACAATTTGAATTGTAACATGGGTGTCCTATAGATCTAAAGAAACCAGAAGAATTGCATAGGATTCTTCTTAAGCAAAATTAAAATTCTGTTGTTTTTCCATGAAATTAGAATAATACTATTGTATATTTGCTTTAAAAGTAAAAATAAAATCTTTTTCAGTAACTTTAGGTTTTGAGGGAGTTTTAGAAAAAAAAAAAACAAACTTGCCATAAACCCACAGAACATACATAAGCTTTGATTAATATGGAATAGCTGCTGTTCAAAGTCCTCATGGATAGCTGAGGCATAGTGTGATAAACTTAAAATTGACAATTTGAAGTCCTGAATTTTTGTCTTGCATAATGAAAA
>NW_009224751.1:0-1804 GCF_000690835.1 Fulmarus glacialis | reverse complement strand
GGCTGTCGTCCGTACGGCAAGCGTCGAGGGGAGAAACTTTCACCGCTTCCACCAGTTTTCCGTCTTTTTTTTTTTTTGGTAAGGCACTTCAGTGATTGGCATCGCTGCCTTGCTGCGTGAGGTTGGTCGCAGAAGAAAGGAGATTTTTCTAACGTGCCGTCAAGAGCAGGACTTTCAAACACAGTAGCCTGCCCCACAGAAACCTTCTTGAACTCTCAAAGTCATGGGATGCTGATTCAAAGCAATCCACTAATAATCCAAATTTGCTTAGTCAGTCATACGTGCTGCACAGCTGTATTTGCTACCCTGCGCAGAGCTTTCCTGGCCCAAAATCTTGCTCCAGAACTTTTGGAGGAAACACTAAAGCAGTGCAAAGGCCATTTAACCTCATGACTTGTGCCCTGCAGGCAAGGTGTGAGGAAGAAGGAGGTTGAAAACGTGCCCTTGACTCGAGGCTTCTGTGACAGGGAGAGAATTGCCCTTCAGGTCTAGGGCCCAGTGCTGTGCAGTTATAACACAACTGGAAATACACTCCAGACTGTCTTTAGTTTACTCCATTTGGTTGCAAAATAGGAGTGACAACACAAGTATACGAGGTTGAGCTGTACAACACCAGCAAGACCTTCTCTAAAGGTCTGCGCATCTCTGCTGTGGCTGCTGAGGACAGATAACCTGGGCCTACGCCGCAGCCCCAGTTCTGCCTGAAGCCTGCACCTCAGGGGCTTCATGCCCCACACTCCATGCCCAGGCATGATTTTGCACTGCCTAGATAGATTGGGAGCAAACCATAAAACAGTCAACAGCGACAACATGTAAAAAGGGAACATCTTCCCAACTCCATTCCTAGAAATCTTATTTTCAATATTTATGGTGGCACAAGTAGCTCCCGCTAGCACAGGAGATACCAGATCACCCTTATTCAGGGCATTGATCCTTAAGTGTCACAGTTTGAAGCAAAGAAAAATCTCTAAAGTGGCGTTTTGTACCAAGAGCAGAATTAAACATAGCACAGATATATATCGGTATTTATATGAAGTATTTAGAATTTAACTTTCTAGAAAAAAAATGTATATGAACTGGTAAATGCCTCAGTAGAAAAGAAAACCGCATATTCCGTCAAATACTTAATGCAATTTCATATTCATTGTGTCAACCATTTTTAACCAAAGGGAAAAAACTGCAAAATCTACTCTGTTCCTAGAAGAGAAATGGTTGAGGAACATACAGCGCAGAGTGTTCACACTGGCACAACCCCATACCTGTGGCAAAAATTATTTATGCTCCTGAGAGAAACAAATTGTTCAGAAATAAAAAGACATTGAATCTGTTTCAGAACACAACATTGCATTAGAGCATTCCTTCAAAGTGGTGACGGAAAAGTGGTAGTGTATGGGCACAGCAAACTCATTTCAACATTTCAACTGAGGTTAATAAAGTAATACCTGCTTTGTTTTATTCACTGGGTGACAAACATTTCTGTAAACCCAAGTGTAAGAGCTAGAATAAGCTGATTCTCAGGTATGGGAACCGATCATTGGCACCAGGTTCTGAGGTGCTCTGCTGTATAAATACAGGTATTTACAGACTTGCTCTGGTTCTCTACACTTTGAAGGAAATCGGAAAGCATATTCCCATTGAATTCGGAGGGAAATTGCTTCAGTGAGGAACAGCAAATGATTCCAAGTTCAGGATTTGTTCCCGTTGTCATATTGAAAGGAGCCTCTGCAAGGCCGCAGACCTATAGAACATATGGCCCCCGGGCAGCGCACGGCCTGCGCAGCACTGCGGCTGCTGCAACCCCCGC
>NW_009224750.1:769-4451 GCF_000690835.1 Fulmarus glacialis | reverse complement strand
ATACGTGTGTGTGTATATATGTATATATACACACTAGTGTATATATACACAGAATATACATATATGAATATACAGAATATATGCACACACACTTTGCTCAGATTTGTTTACAAAATATGTAGCATTTTTATACCATCCAATAAGAGGTACATGATTTTAAACAAATCTTATAGAAATGACATGTTATTGGAAATTTACACGTAAAAAAATCCAGCACAAAAAAATCCAAAAGCTAAAACAAGATTTTGCTACTAATCAGTGCTTCTATCACCCTTCAAGAAAAGAGAAACACAGTTATTTATATGTGATGTAAAGGCAACATTGAGGGGTTTTTTGCTTTTTTTAAATTAACCACCAAATTTAACCCCCTAAAATTACAAAGAATCAAAGTCCATTTACAGATCAAGTGCAGTAAACTAAATGTTCCTTCAGCACAAAGCAGCACTAGAGAAAATAACTGGGAGAGGGAAGGTGGAGGCCAACTGGCTTAGCTAGGGAGGCAGCCGGTGGCTTCTGCAGTGGCCACACAGGTCAGAGTCTCCATCCTGAAGCACAGGCAGAACTGAAGACTGTATTTAAATAATGGTCACACAGAGCTGATGTTCAGGCCTTTGCCTAGCTTCTTTCAGCAGTTTGACAAGTGATTTATGTATTTTTATTATTCTGTATCCAATGGGCTGTTTTTGCTTTTGCAGTGGCTTGTCACTGAGAGGAGTCATAAGGAGGATCTTGCAGACAGTTCTGCCACTAACATTTAGCGCAGGTACATGACACTGCAGTTGTCAGTGGCGATTCTGAAATGTTTACAATGGACAAATGTGTGTTCTGAGCGTCCAAAATGGCTTGAAAGAGCATATGATGCAGGGGGGAGCGGATGGCCTGGAGAATCCATTGCATTTACAGAAATGGAACTGCCACTTTCAATCATGTGGCATCTCCCCGGTTGTGTGAAGAGTTTGGTGTCAATGTCAGCTGAACTCAGTGAGGAGTGGCTGGCCTTTGCATCAGATGTCTGTGATCCAAGCAGGTTGCGGAGCCAAGAACATGCTGCTAGCAGAAGGGCAGTCTACAGCTGCAGATGACAGCTGTCATGCAGTCAGCGATGCCTTATAGATGTCACCTGTAGGAACCATGCATTCCATGCTAATTCACCTGAAGTCCCGTAAACACCAAAAGGAAATAATGAAATGAAAGGGCCAGGCAGATCCGGGTGTAATATTACTATCCTTTGAATGTAGTGTCATTTTAGTTGTTAAATATGGGGCTTGACCAGGAGGACTCTTCTATCAGGTGAGCTGAAGAGGAAGCTCTTGTCTTGTGAAAATGAAAAAGAGATCTTAGCTCCTTGTGCTAAGTTTTACAAAATAAGATTTCTGTATTCAGAAGGTGATTTATCAGAAGAGAAATCTGTTCAAGTCACGCTGTGTAAAAATGTAAAGAGGCAGACAGGAGTTTTTCAGCCATAACTGTAATACCAGGACCAGACTCTGGAGCATGAAGTCAGGAAGGGCTTGATTTTTAAAGAAGGCCCGGCTGGATCATACTGTGCTGGCAAACAGAAGTGGGGATAGTTCTCCATTCTAGAAGCTGGTTTGGAGAGTCATTTCTGGGGAGGTGGTAAGAGTGACCTATTCACAGGCTCTTTTTTTGTGGATGGAGAGGGAAGACTGGGAAGGTATACAAATCTCCGCAGTGGTCTGCAATCCAGCTTGGGAGCTCAGTGTTGAGAAGGGATGGGGCCAGATGTGTTCAGTATTTGTAAGAACCAGAAAACATGTCCATTGGAGCCTGTTGTTGCAGGGGATAGAGAACTTATTCCATTATTTGTAACATGTTCTATATGCCAATAACCCCAGCTGGCACATACAGCAAAGATACATCGCATGTGAAGATTTAACGCATCTCTCTCAGCCATCCAAAGAGGCATCCAGGGAAGAGTATGGGGAATGAATTCAGCTACGTTCTCAGAAAGTCTGAATGTGCACACACTGCAGCAAATACATGAGAAAGGCAGCCTTATCTTGGATGCCAGGAGTGTGGGGGGGCTAGTGGAGGAGGGATTATTTTCCTGTAATAGGAGCAGGGAATATCTCAAAGTATAGAAAGGTGCCTCAACTCCACGAAGATGACAGTGGAGAGGTTCAGAATCTAGAGGATAAGGGTGATTCTGGTGACCCCTTGCCAAGGAGGGGGCATCCTGCCACAGAGAGCCAAAAGTTTTCCAGACGTATGTAAGAGCATGTGCACAAGGCAAGCGAATGAGCGCAAACAGGGTTATGGAAAACATTGAGAGAATCACTCCACGCGTGGCTTGTGGCTCGACAACAGGGTTGGCTAGGTAGAGGAGCACACAGCACAGGGGCACCTCAGAGCTGGAAGCCTTCCATGGGAGCCTCACACTGCTGGAAGATGTACTGTTGCTGGCTGAGATCCACTTGTGGGGCAATGCTGCTGTCTTCATCCTCTGTTCCAAAGTAGTGCTCAATCAGATCAAAGGCCTTCTGATAAATCTCTTGATTCTCATGGCTCTGCAGGAATTCAATCTTGTCCAGGCCTGCAGAGAAAAGTAGTACGTAAAAGTTACAGCTCAGTGAAAACATATGACCGTGGTCATTTTCAGTCTGTTGTGAACATCAAGATCTGCAACAATTCTCTCCCCCTTTCAGAAAGAACAGGTCCCACTATGGAGACCCGTACCCAACTTGTACTCTCCACACCCATGGAAAACCAGGTTGAACTACAAAGTTCCCTGTAACTGTGTGATGTGTTTCATAGTTTCTGTCTGCCTCTACCCTCTCACTCAAAAAATGAAATCAACACGCTTGAATGTGTAAAGAACAAGGCCTCAAAGACTTTTTCTGAGGAGACTTTTAGGACAATGTTTCCTGAAAGTATGTTCACAGTGCTTTGTTTACAAGGACCATGACTACAGAATCACATAACTGCAAGTTGGAAGAGACTTCTGGTAATCGTCTCGTCCAGCCTGCAGCCCAGCCCAGCACTACTATCAACACCAGATTAGGTCAGCTGTGTCTAGCCAAGTCTTCAAAACTTCCAAGGATGGAGACTCCATCACATAATATGTATCGTGTATATACAATGCAGTTAAACTCATGCAACCAGTTTTTGGGCAGACATTAAGCAGGTGGGCAAACTCAGGCCTTGTAGTCAGAAACAAATGAGAATAATACAGCAAGCTAAACTATCTTTGATACCTACGGATAATGCTGTAACAAAATCCAAGTCTTAACCACTCTAGTAAATCTCTAATATTGGGAATTGTAGTGGCTTTCTTGTCTGCTCCTTTTACTATGTATGAAAACTAGAGGAAACAATTCTCTGATACTCTGTAGACATTTCTGCAACACTGACATGAAAAGGGAAGTTAAAACCTAGAACCAGGCAAGAAAAAGTCCTATTCTGATATAACTCTTCCCTGGAAGTCAAGGTAGCCATGAAGGGAACCATGATGCAAGAAACCATGTTCAGTGATACTATCCTCTTCTATACTACTCTTGATAACCCAGTTTTTTTTTCCTTAGTAAGTACTTGCGAATTGACAAGGAAATTAACCTTAAGAGCAGCAGTAGCTCAGAACTGGTATGAAATGATACTGGTACATGCCAGAACCTCAGCACAGCAAAGGCAAACAAGGAAGTTGCTGCTGCTGCCGTAACTCTAC
>NW_009224750.1:0-738 GCF_000690835.1 Fulmarus glacialis | reverse complement strand
CCGCCTGCCGTAACTCTACAGGGCAGCAGAGAGGGAAGGAAAAGGTTTGAAACCTGAGCGACAGAGCAGCGCGCCTGAACTTTTACCTGCTGTGGAGGGAAGACACTGAGGCTGAATGACTCTCAGGGTCAAAAGAAATTAAGAAAAGAAGATCTGCACATACTGTCTCCAATCTACATAGAAAGATAGTGTAAAAGATGGAGTACATTGGTAAATGGAGACTTGGCAAAGAACAGTTAATTTTCAGATAATAGCGATGAGGAAATTAATAGAATTTGGTCTACTGAAACTCTAATAGGTTTGTTATCATTGCTTTAACCTCTGACTTCCACAGATGTTTTGCTCATACCATATGCTTCTTCAATAAGAGCGCAGTAAGGATTAATGCCAGTGCCACTGCGTTTGGATTCCTGCTCTCCAAGCCTCAGGATGTTCTCCAGCCCATTCAGTGCTACTTGCACAATCTTTGAGTCCATTACTGTAAGGAGGTCACAGAGTGGTTTGATGCATCCCAGTTCTACTAAATACCTGAAAAACACCACATGGAACCCAGTAAATTGTCTGCAAAATTATAACCCATGTAGCCATTTAAGCACTTAGCGTGAAGGTCTAAGAACCAAACCAATCAGATAAAATATTGACTCGATTGGAGAAACTATATATATCTATACATATGAAATAATAATTTAATTTCGTAAGTTAAGGTCACAATTCTATAATTACCATTTATAAATATTT
>NW_009224749.1:0-1585 GCF_000690835.1 Fulmarus glacialis | reverse complement strand
AAAATTTAATTTTAAATAGTTGTGTTAACTATATATATGATATATAGTTATACAAGTTATAAATAGTATATACTATATACAGAGTATATATAGTATACTATAGTATGCTTAACATACTAGATCTATGTTATATATAATATACTCATGTATAATATGTACTATAGATGGTGTGCGTATATATCTACACACACTATATAACTACCTAAATAGTTAACAGAAGTATCTACTTCTGTTAGTATAAGTAAAAGTTAGTATATATTTTAGTATGTATATTAATTTGCATTGGAATAGAATTTTTCTTATTGAAGGGAGCATAGGCAGACAAGCATACTTTGTTAAGATGCTCCCAAATTTGTAGTAAAAATTTAGTAAATTTAGTAAAATGGAAAAAATTGAGAGTATGTTGGATAACCGGGTAATACATTTCTTTCAGAGCAACCCGGTAGATTTCAGCAAAAGATTGGATACAGTAAGGGATGATGCAGTATTTTGCTGGTCGCACCTGAAGACCAGCAAGTGCTGACAGAGTCTTGCTTCTGGACTGCACACTGCCTGTGTGCTCAGCCTGATTTAGTCCACCACTGCCTCATTTAGACTGTGCTGAGAGCTAAAAAGATCCATCTTTTGAATTGGGTCTCCACTGATGGCAATTTGTTCAATCTTTGGTATATGCTGAATGCATATTTGACAAGGATGAGATCATATAACATTTTTGCTAAACAACAGGATGGTTCTTCTGCTGCTGGCAATGGGAGGTGGTGGTGTATCTCGGCACCAGAGATACCAGCGATGCCTCTCAGGAAAGTCCCTGAGCTTTACGTCCCTCCAGACTGCCCCGGCGCCCTCCCGACACAGGCTGCCGTAGCAATCTGCTATCTGCTGTCTGTGTAGCTACCCATCCCCACCGGCACAAACCTCCTCACTGGACTTTCTGCCACAGGCAGGGAGTTGAACCAGTTAATGTTGCAGTTCCTCGTGGTAAAGATACAGCTGTGACTGAAGTTGTTCTGGTTCATATCTGATTGCAGTTTGACTCAGAAACTGGTTCAGACTCATTCCCATTTTGAAGCAAAAAAAGATGGTCCAGAGCATTTTGAGGTTTGGGCTTCATTCAACTCCCTTATCGGAGACTCTCCAACAGTTTCTGCCATCTCCGAATAGGCGGAGATCCTATTTCTCTGGCTTTGCTGTATCAACATCTGATCCTCTGCTGGGAAAAATTGAAGCCCGTGGAGCTATGACACTTTACATTAGCAGGGAATCTTCATTTTTCTCCTTCAGCTACAAGGAAAGAGGTGGAAAACTCCATAGGGAAAAAGGGAGAGCGAAGCAATTCATTTGCAGGGCTTGGCAAATGGTTGGGAGAAGGGCTACTGGGGAGGCTGGGAAGGTCCTGATTTCAGATGCCTTGCTCAGCTTCCTCTAGATGCCAGCAGCAAATGAAGGGGTACTTTGGACTAATCTGGACTACTGGAGTTTTTTTGCCCTTGAAATCTGTATTTTCTTCCAGTCAGGAGTCCTACCTCCCACGAGGGCCCTAGCTGCAGGAGACCACCTCTCACGCTGCTCTGCCTGCCACGTACTC
>NW_009224748.1:0-10070 GCF_000690835.1 Fulmarus glacialis | reverse complement strand
AACCCAAACTATTCTATGATTCTATATCACTGTGTCAAATATAGTATGTTTGGCAGGAATCGGTACAATATACATAACCATGTAGCCAGCTGTAATATCCATTTGCAAGGCTGTCTCAAGGAAATGAGACTATAAGCGTAGGAGCCATAAATTTCTTCAGTTAACATAAACAAATCTGTGCCTGATTTGCGCTCTATGTGCAGTTCCTTCTGTCACAAACATGAGGTTTTTTTCTAAGTTGGTATGAGGTAAACACGATATTTACCTTGCAGATATTATTTGCAAACATTTTCTTCTATTTTGGTACACCTAAATGGGCTTCCTGTATATTTTTCTTCCTTTTTCATACATTACCCCTGAGTTCACCATGTGTGGTATCTTTAGAGTTTCAGGTGAACCTGAGAGCTCTGACTTCAGATAAGACTAGTGACAGGTAATAACCATTCCTATCTTAACAGTTGGGACCACATTATGCAGCTCCCTCTCCTGAGCAACTGTTCTGAGTATCACGGTCTCCATTATTTTCTAGACTAGTTTTTAAAAAATCAGTTTGATGTACCAATATCTCACACTTGAATCTCTTCTACATCACTTCTGCCAATTGCTCCCAAAAGAAAGTCCGCAGCCCTCAAATCTTTCTTAGATTTGTGTTTGATTTGCAGATCTGATATCTGTAATCAAAGAACTATTTTTTCTAGTTGGGGAATGGGACCCACTTGTTGCAGCTTCGTCACCTAACTGGCAACTACATTTTAGCAGCTAGTGAACAAGTTTTCTAAAAATGCATGCTTCACTTCTCCACAGTCAATAAAAAACAGTGGATGCCTGTGAACGCCTCCAGAGGGAGATCCTGTCTGCTGAAGTTTCACATGCCTAAGTTTTAACAATACATGTCAAAACAAACAGTTTGTTTTCAACTAATGCTGGCTTTCTGCAATTAAAGCGATGAGCCATACTATACCCAGTTTCTAAGGCTAAAGTCTCCTTCTGTGTTTGACTGTACTGACATGCAGGTTTCATTAACACGACTCATTAGCCAGTTTTGACCAGACTGCTTTTACTGGACTGGATGTTAATCTGGAGACAGCTTAATCTCCTTTTCACTGCCAAAGCACCTTTGGACTAGGGACTCTTTTCTTAGGGTCTTTGAAAGTGTTTATGAAGGCTTGCAAATAGCTGTTGCTGGCTTTCTTTCCATGGTAGCACTCCTGTTCTCATTATAAATGTTTTTTCATGCTTTACCATTCCAAGGACTCCTTGTATCTCTTCCCTGTCATTTTGGGCTGGCATGATGATCATAGTCTTAACCGCATCAAGAGCAAAATCATAGCCCTTTCTGACCTGTTTTCCATGTTCATTAGTCCCAGAAATCTTCACGTTTGATTATTTAATTTGAAAACAGTTGCTCTGTTTTTTTCCAAAGCTTTTCAGAGATATGGATGATATTCTTCTGCTTTTTTTCTCCAGATCAAAACATAAGTTTTCTTACTCTTAGAATTTTCTGTGCCATTAGAATCAAAAGACATAGTAAATGGACAAAGGTAGGTTTTTAACTTAAAAACATCTGCCAGAAATCTTTTGATATCTATAGTACAAAATAATATTTGGATTGGCTAAATCCTTCAGTATTTTTCTCCTTGTTTTCTTTTTACCTTTTTAAAAGACTGACTTAATTCTTTTTACCTAAATTTCAGTAAAAGCTTGTGATCTTTTTCCCATCAATGACCAGTGAGTATATTCAGCTGGTGACCATTCTAGCCACTTTATGATCATAGAACAATGAGTTTAAGTCATTCTTGATTGGTCTTTATGTATTTTGAACGTTTCTTTGTTCCTTGAAAGAGAATCTCAAACTTCTCAAACTGTTTTGGTCTCTTGTACCTCTAATAAATGCAGTACTGCAGTAATGTTAGGGTTCTGCATGAATTGTTTTAAAGTATACTTTTAAATCTGTACACCCGCAAACATGCATCATTTATTCATCGGATAAAGTCCACTTTCATATCATTTAAGATAATTATAATTGATAGTATAGTTGAAACAATAGCACCCTCCACCCCAAATTCAGCCATCTGCCACTGTCCAAAGCACTGAGAGCAAGCACGTGCATGTGCCCATATGGATGAGAGAGTTTTGCTAGCTATTGTTTTTGAAGGTTGTGCATCTGTGACAGAGAGGTGCAAGTCCAGAGAAGCAGGTAGGCAAGACTGTAAGTAAAGTTCAGATGTATTTTGAGCAAATCTGAACAATGCAGCTTGAAGAAAAGGTAAGAATAAAAGCTTTTGAGAAAAGTTCTGACTGAAAATAGCACAGACAACTGTGACCAAAGGCAATGTTTAATGCATTTTTACTTCCTTTGTTTATTCCCTACTTTGTTATGAAAAGGAGGATTCTGAACATTTTCATAAACAAACAAGATTATATCAAAGAAACACCTGACTCTATTACCTGTTTCTCTTTGAGAGAGAAACAATACTTGCATCCCCTCCTTTAGTAAGAAGACAGACACAAATATATGTGTACATATGTGAATCTATAGCCTTCTAATGCCTACTTTATCGAAGATAAATGACAGAAAACTTAGTCTGAATGATCTGTATTCCTTAAGTCTCTATGCTGCTTATTTAGAGATTATATATTACTTATTCACTATCTATTTTTTACCCCATTACAAAATCAGTGTGTCAAAACATTGCTTATTGTTCTGTGCTGTTCTAGAAGACTACATCAGCTACAAGACTTAGGCACAAGCATGTGAATCTTTTTTCCTATACAATCCTTTACCATAATAAACATAACTAAGCATAGTATTTGGTCTTCATTTTGACTTTTGCTTATTGTTTATTATTGAGGAGTTTTGAATTTTGAATAGGTTTTCATATTCATATCACTGTATAAGTTTGTATAAATACTATTTAATTTTTTTTTAAAGGAGATTGAAATAGGATTGCTGTTTCCATAAATAACTGAATACAGGTTTACCTTCTGAAAAATTAATGGTCTATTTATGTAAATATTTATTCAACCTTTTATAAAATATGTATTACTTATTGGACTGATAGATCATAACATAGCTTTTTGACTAACATGTAATTTTAAAAAAGTTTTTTTTTAGTAATTTCAATAATCTTTTTGACTTAACACTGCCATTTGGGAGTTTCTGTACCAAGACAAAGTCCAGCCTATATTAATGTCATAAAATTCCTATTTAAGAGCAAAGTGAGACAGTTTTTTATTAATGAAGGCACAAAAAATTTGCCATCTTGGTTTCTCTGTTGGCTTCTGAATACTGGAAAACTCAGATTTCCACCCACCCACCCACCCTCCCCCTCCCTCAATTTTCACACAGGGATGTGAGTTTGTTTTTCTATATTGAAACCTCATAGTAAAAAATCCACCTGCTAAGTAGGTCCTTTTCACCCTTCTTTGTTTTGGAGATCTCAGTCTGTTCAGCTGGGATCCTTCACTCAGGGAGACAGGAAAGGTATAATGGTTCTCCCCTCCTCTTTGTGACCTCCCAGAGGATTGTGCTAGTAAAACTGGAAAGGTATATATTAAATGTCTGCTAATGAAGGACTCAAGGCTTATTATGCTATGTTGTAACAGTCCCTCTCTGCTTTGTATCCACCCTCTGCAACTTACCTTATGTATACTGAGCGTATGTTGTGTCCTTCTTTCTTTCTTTGAGGTAGTACAGAAGGTCTGGTTTTGGATTGTTGAAAGTTAACCTAGTGCTTTGCATACTAACAACTTGGCCCTGTGCTAATAAGTGTTTTTCTTGCTTTATTCTAAAAAGATAAACAATCTATTTTTAAGTTGGGGTTTTGTATTTCCATGTTCAGCCTAGAGATTCTTAGTGATGTATTAAGTGATTGTTTAAGCCTATACAAACTTGAGACATACTGTGGCACAAAACTCTTTAAGGTGCATCTGGGAGTTAGGTGTGTAGAAGAGAATGTGCAATGATGAGAACTTCAAGTTGAAATGTGGCTTTGCCATAGCCTCTACTAATGTTTGTGTGGTTCTAGCATGCTGTCCCAGCACCCTCTTTTTCTCCCTTTCTTCTGCTCACTGATGGAAGATGGTGCCATCGTCCCATGTTTGCTGTATATTATACATAAACATGTCAGGAGCTGCCTTTAGCTGGGTCTGTATGTTTGTATAAATGAACATAAGTTGTGATTCTGCACAGATATAGCACTGTACCAGTCTTTTGGTATAGTGCCTTACCTCCAATGAAAAATGGATGGATTAATTTTAATGGATATAGTTTCTGTGAAGAGATATTAGCAGATGTTATTGACTTAAAAATACTTTTTGTTGACTTTCCATTGGGACTTGTTCTTTTTTTTTTTCTTGAATGAGACAGTTCTCTAAAATTTTATTTTATACTAGAGCAGTTCTCAGCAGTAGAAAGCTGAAACTTATAGGATTGCAGTCTTCATAGATCTTTGCATTCAGGCTTCAAACGATGGTGTTCAGCATTTTCAGAGATCAAGCAGCACTGGCTGGCATTCACATGGATACCATTGCTTCTAACACAAGAATATTATGGACAGTTGCATGAGGTTGATCTGCAAAAACTAACATTAGAAACAGCAGCTTATTTTTCTGTCCAAAATTTGTTAACAAACTTCCTGCTCATGGAATTTAAGACATGAATAGTACTGGTCTGTGAGGGAAGGAGCTGGCAATTGCTACACACACACACACACTTTCTTACTTGTCTCTGCCAATACACCATAATCTTGATTAGTGATACAGCCTGATATTCCAATCCTTCATGTCTCCCGAGTCTGGATTTCCAGCCATGCAGAACTGTGCGATATTTGGAGGTTCAGTGGGGTGTGACAAACAACTCATCTGAGACTAAAAGCAACATTTGAATTCAGATCTCCTGAGGTAAAAGGCTAGTTCACTTATAATTTATGTTATCTAGCTCACTCATGACAAAGATTTTCTGCACCAGAAATACCTTGACAGGTGTTACTACAAGGCACCATAGTTACAATTAACGCAACAGCTTTATTAAATTTGACATTGACATGTGTATTAATAATCCTTGGACTGGTATAAGAAAATCATTCAGCTATATTTTAAAGGTTTAATTATATATGTGCATATTTGTGTTTGGTGTCTCTCACACCCACAGTCAATTTTCCTTGCTTAATGCCTTCTGTCACATTGGTATTATAAAGCAGATGTTTATTATAAATTATACCTCTTTAATATATGAGTATGTAAAGATGTAAAGTGAGTTTATGACTTTTCAAGATTGTGTCTAACAAATTAAACTACATAAGAGCATCAATCCTACAGATTCATTTACAAATAACATTACCTGAAGTACAATATTGTATAACTGAATACTAAAACTCTGGTAGAGAAAGAAAGTATTTAGGAACAGTTTAAGTACTGAGATGTATCAAGTCTAAAAGAGACAAAAGACTCTAAAAACTTCCCTGTCATACTCAGTTCTTCCTCCCATTAATACTCTTGCTATCAACCTTCTCTGCTGTTACAAAGCTTTACAAAATTTAAAAAATAGTGCTCAAAACCTGTGGTCTTTTAAGCTGTGGTCTTTTACAAAACGGTACACATTTCTATTTGTTTGTAAAGTGAAAAAAGTGTAACACAAATAAATCTGAAAAAGACTGGGGTTTTTGTGTGCCTTTTCCCATAATTGCAAGGAAAAAAGCAGTCTCCTCTACTGATGGAGTGAAAATTTTCTGCACTGTTTCTTCTCCTAATATTGTTTTTCACTCTCATTTTTTAAAAATTCCTTCTCATTGTGTAAAAAGAAAGGTTTCAAATTGTTGAAATTGTACGGCATGGTAATCTGAAAATTAAAAAATCCCCTGCAGTAATTGTAATTTAGTGTCATGAGATAATTTAAACCATAAATCTGTTAATTACACTTTGACCCCCTTACTGAGTTGATGGCTTTGAGTCCAGCTATAACAGTATTACAGTACAGTTTAACCCCTTTTCTTTTCTCCACAATTAGTGCTTGTAAGTAGCTTAGCATGTGTGAAAACAAAGAGAATTATTTGGAAGGTGTAAGAAGGAAATGGAACCAAAACAGGAAGAAGAATATTCGCAGTTAATTTCAGAAAAAAAAAAAAAAAAAAAGAATCCTCTGAGGATGCTCTGAGGATGCTTTTTAAAAACTGTTTCATTCTTTCCTTAAGGAAAGAGTAACGTTCCTTGAGTTCATATATTTTGAAACCTATGAGGACACTAACAGATGTACCACGCAGAACAAACTTGCAGTGCCAGGATGGTGAGCTAAATGACCTTTCAGTCTTGAATTAAGGGGAAAACACTACATGCTGCTTCTGACCCATCTAATGAAGATGGACTGAGGTATTTAAGTACTTTTTGAGATGCTATTTTACTTTTATCTTTTTTAACTTTAAATTTGTGACTTTTTAGCTTTTAAATGTTAGGTTGCATTACATACTGGGGACTCTGGTGTTATGATGTCACCTTAAGTCTTTCTCCCTCTTTTTCTCCCTTGGTCTTGTTTTCTTTTTGGCTGGGATTTATATGACCAAATGAAGTTGTCTACAGTGAAGGTGTACAATATAGATGTCTATATCTAAACTCCTATGACTCCCCCTAGAGAAAGTAAGACACTACTAGAGTACAATTTATCTCATCCCAGTGTAAACATTTAAAACAGGTCAGATGAAACACCTTAAAAATGCTTGTTCCTCTCTATTGACTCTAAGAAGTGACTAGGGTGAATTAGGTGTCTAATAGCAGTAGTCTAAAAGTAGTAAAGGCATCTAAAAGTAAGTGACATGAATCCCATTTTGTTATCTACTCTCTTATTTAGTATTAACTTCCATGAGTGTTGCTGATGCAAGCTCAACCTCTGCCATAGGGAAGGCTGCTCCTGCCAAGTCTCGCTCTGCTTTCCAGTGGCCTGATTTTTTAAAGGACCTGCTGCATGTCCTTTTTATTGGGGTGTGGGGAGGGATATCAATATTGTCTAGTTATGAAGGAAGAGAACAAATACAGCTCATTACATAGTTTTTATTCTTTTTTTTTTATAGAACAGACACATTTTGACTAAACAAATTTTGATGAGAATTCTTCTTTTTAGCTTTGGCTCTTCACTTTGAAAGAAATAACTTTTACATTTTACCCATTTTTGTACTAAAACTCATGTGAGATTGGAACAAACTATTAGGGAGAATAAAGTAGAGGTAGGATTTCTTTTTATTTTTAAATCAGCTCTCCTTGTGATCCTTTTCCTTTTTCTTGTCAGAGAAAAAGGGTTATAAGCCAACATTTTAAAAGAGATTTTCTTACCTTCTTTAGCCAGTGCTACAGCCAGAAGGTTGGAGGCCTAAGCAATGTTCTTTCTGACAGTACCTTTCCATGTCTCCGTATGCCAGATTTCTTTTCCAGGTCTAGCAAAAGAGATCTTCTGATCAATTATTTAAGCTTGTGTTTCCAAACAGTCCTCTTCTTGTGGCTTAGCTTTGGGGTCAGGTTATTTCCATCAGGATTCCTAATGCACAGCAATTGTTCATGAAATTATATGGTTAGAAGTTGGTTATGCCTTCTAGTTTCATTAGCAAATGTAAACTGCACTGTTTCATTTTGGGATAAAGTTGAGAAACTGTGAAAATTTCCAGTGGAACCAGACAACTGAAACAACAGCAGTCACCAGCAGGACATTTGAAATACATACCAATGTGGAGGGATTTTCTTGGGTATTGTGTTTTTAGGGGTCTGAGAACTTGTGACAGAGAGACAAAAGCTCAAAGAAGGAAAGAAACAGGGTAGCGAGGAACGAACAGACATGGTTTCAATAGCTGGGTAACATGAAATGGAGGAAAGGCTGAAAGGGTTATTTTTGAAGCTGAACATTACCTAGCAAGAGCTTGAAGCAGCCAGCAAGGAAAATGCCTTCTCTGATTCTGGTTGTGTCCAAGGAAACTGTGCTATATACATTTTGTTGTAGACAGACAAGATTGAATCAAACATATCTGATGCCACCATCAATACGTTCCTCTAACTGATTTTCCCTTCCCCCAAGCAGTCTAAAATTAGCTTAATTGATCAAATCAAATAATTTAATAGTACACAGGGGAGTAGAATAGTTGGCATTGGCCCAAGTACACAGAGGAAAACAGTTGTTTCCAGCTAAATACTGTTTTTTACCTCTTTTTTCTCTCATCTTAGCTCTTGAGAGGCCTGTGGGCTCTATTGTCATTCCACTGTCTATCCACTCACTAGCTGCACCAGTGACAATATATTATTTTCAGGTCAAAGTGGTCCTCCACATGTGTTTTGCTGCACCAAACCTGAGGGATTATGTTTGTTCATATTTTTTGCCTAGCTGTTGTTATCTTTGCTAGATTACCCCTGCATTTCTTATCAGTACAAAACTTTTGGCTTCTTCATAGTATACCCTGCTGAGGGCAATAGATGCAAACGCTTCGAATGTCAAAGTCTTCATTATTGAAATACTTGAAAAGCCTCATTAGTAAGAAACAAAACAGAAACACCTACATCCATTTTACTTATCTGTGTCATCAGTGACAGTTAAGAATGACAAACTTACTTCCCCTCTATTACTGGCATCATTCAAGCCATAAAGCTCGAAGGAATTCAAATGCAAATAAATACATGAAACTTATTGAAAAGTTTAACTATGGCTCTAGCCTAACATGTATTGCAATATGATTCAGTACTAAATAATACCAGGAAATGTTTTGCAACATCCTGTTTTTTTCCATGATGGCCAGTGCTCCTTGAAGTCTGAAATAGAGTATCTGTATTATTTCCATAGGAGCTAAGAGAAATAACCTTCTAAGAAAATTTCAGAGAGAGAGGGAAGGAATTCTCTATTTCCTTTTTGATGTAAAATCTGAAAGTAATTTTACTAAAACTGAGACACTGAGTACATATGTGAAAGCCTCACAGACTGTCTTCTGTGTAACGTGTGTACAAGAGCTGCCTGTATGTTATTAAACCCTTTAATTACTTTTTTATTATTATTATTAGCAAAGCACTGTCTACAAGCTATTGGGCAAACTGTCATCTGCAACATCAAAAAATGCAGCTGGTAAATGTATCAACTGCACAAATATATGTACTATGAGATGAAAGTACTATGAGTGCAGAACTGTTATCACACTCCCCACAGTCTCATTCTCACTTGTTTCTCTGGTTTACATGTGTGGTTGCCTGGCAAGTCACTTGATTACAATGTGGGAAGTGTCTAAGTTCAAAGTTAGACTTGCATCTTTGTTTTCCCTTTGGAGATTTTTTCTTCTCTACAAGTCTTTCTACTTTTTATTTTTTGAAAAAAAATGTTATGACTCTTTATTTCAAACAAACTTTTTCATTTCAAATTCTGCTGTACATTTTTTCCCCCAGAGGATTAGAAGATGGCTGAAATAACTTGAAAACAAAGCCAAATATTAAGCTGAATTTTTGTTTTTCGTTTCTCAACTGAATAAAAAAACATCTATGGTTCACACAATTCTACTTAAAAGGTTTTTGTGGTGAGTGTAGAAATGCATATGAATAAGCATATAACACATAATTCCATGCAGTATACATTTAACCTCCCAGATGAAATGCCCGTAGCATTTGGGTTAATGGTAGTTAGCTCGTTGTGCCTGTGCACTGTCAAGGTCTTCTGAGATGGTGTGTCATGCTTTTCATTTGCTCCACCTGGGCTCATGACTTACTTTTCAGTTATCCTGTCATTTACATCACTTTCTTCTGCATAGCTGCTACTCAGTGAAACCACTTGTGCCCATGGGGAGACACATTTATTCTTTTCTTGAAGTATGTCCCATTTTATGCTTTAGCACTTGAAATCTGACATTATTTTTACATAAATGTTTTAGGTTGCTGTGGTTTGTGATTTATTTTGTTACCTCTTGTGTTCTACACCCTAATAGCAAATGACTTTTCTTTAAACTTTCTTTTATTTTGGTGTTTATTCAGGGTTTTCTATTGCAATGGAGGAGTTAGAGGATACTAAACTTTTTTTACACTGCTTATTTTAAGTATGTATGAGGTTCAACAAGGCCAAGTGC
>NW_009224747.1:0-14543 GCF_000690835.1 Fulmarus glacialis | reverse complement strand
CTTAATGATTCTATGATTCTATGAGACACCTCTCACTCTTTTAAGGTGTCATGTAGCAGCTACCTTTTTTGCCACATCCCTAGGTTTTTGTCATGTTCTTTATAACACCACTTCCTGGAGCAATGAGAAGCTTTGTTTTCCTTAAAAGGGAAGTGTCCAATGCTACAAGGATTGTGTAAGAGCTTAAAGACCTAACCTGACCAGATTCAAAAACCCCAATGGCAAGACATAAGAACCAGCATATTTGCTTTCACTAAAAATCTCATGACCTTTTAAACCGGCTCATTATTTTTGAAATATTTTTGAGCCTGGCTAGTGGTGGGCTTACCAGCGTTTTTGGATCTTTGTATTGTTATTATTCCTGCCGTAGAGGGAACTGAATGAGGAACTACTAAAACCTATCTATGTGGATCAGCCACCTGTTGGTAAAAAGTGAAGACAGTTAACGGGTAAAGGTGCTCTTGGTACCATTTTACTGAGCCTACTGAGAACATTGTGGTAAACAGCACAGATATTTACAGCTTTATCAAATAACAGCAAAGCATGACTAATGCTCCCAAAATAGGTAGGAAGGTTTTGCTTTCTTCCTTCCCTCCCATTCCATTCCACTACTTCTCAGATAAATTCCAGTTCTCTTTTTTTATTTTATTATGTGGAAATAATCTCTATTCTTGGCTCAGGTTCTATTAGTGAAGGTTTGAAGTGGTTATTGAAAAGAAAGGGAAGAAATCTTAAAAGATCGAGAATATTTTTTGAAAGAACCTTCACTTCAAATTGGAGTAAATTTACCAAATGTAAGGACAGAAGAAATGCCATACTGGGTCAGACCATTAGCCCATTCAAGTCAGTACTCTGTCTCTAACAGAGGTAATAAGAGGTGCTATTTTGAGAGAGTAATGACGATTACCTTCAGTCCCTTCCTCTTAGTGACTTCCAGTATCCAAAATCTATGTATCAGTGAAGTTAAAGAGCATCTCCCTGCCTGTTCCTTTTAGTCTCTGTCTGTAGACCAGATTTCCATTACTTTCCTTACGATTCATTTATGATCCTGCTGATATTGTCTCCATAACCTCCTTTTGCAAGAAATTCTGTTGGTTTCACCAACAAACCAAGTCCGCTACCCACTGTGTAAAAAGGTACTTTGTATTGTCTGGCTTAAACCTACCTTCTGTTGGCTTCAGTTACTGCTCACTCATCTAGTACGGTGGGGTTTGGTGAATAACAGTTCCACATATACCCTATTCACCACCTTGTAGATTTTGCAAACCTTGGTCATACTCTGTTTTCTCCTCTCCAAACTGAGGAGTCCCAGACTCCTTAGTGTCTTTTTGTAAGGCAATTGCTTTACCTCCTTACTCATTTTAGTTGCCCTTCTCTGTACTTTCTCTAACTCCACTGACTTTTCTGAGATGCAGAGACCAGAAACACATGCAGTATTCAGGATATGGGCACATCAATGTTTCAAATAGTAGCAAAATAATACTTCTTGTTTTGTTGTCAATACTTTTCCTGATGATGCCATTCCTTGTTGAGCAGACAATTGCAGGCAGCTGCCAGTGATGAATGAAATCTCTCTACTGAGTTGTACCTGCCATTTCTGAGTTCAGCATCATATAAACATGATTTGGATTATTTTTCCTGCCTTACAGTTATCTACTCCGAAGCTTATCCATTGTTTTTTTTCCTACTCGCTCACTGAGGTCCTTTTGATGATCCTCACCACCAGCACGGTATTTGACTACCCAAAATAACTTACTATCACCTGTGAAATCGGAGATTTCACAATTCACTTCTTTTTCCAGGTTACTGATGAAGATCTTGAATAAAACTGGTCCCAATACTGATGCATTAGTGATCCCTCTACCAACTCATGGCCTCTGCAGAAGTGACCATACTTAGACCACTTGATCCCTTTTATCCACACATTCAGTGGCACACCCAGCAAACCAGAACGTTGAGAACCCCACCAGGCCAGTGAGGCAGGCCTTACCCTTACAGGAACCTTCCCAATAAACCATCTTTATTCATGTACTCAGTGACCTTTTATTTATCACAGACTCTAGGGCCTTGTCAGGGGTGGAGGGCAGATTCGCCACATTGTAGGTCCCAGGATCTGCCCATCCACGCCCCTCTTTGAGGATGGGATTGCTAAACCACCATTTCTTTGACATAGTAGGCTACACACCTCTATAAGGTACTCTTGAAATTCTCTTTTATTCCTCTTAATTCTGCGTTTATTTTTCTACTTGCCATGTATTACAGGCTTTGCTTTCTTCTCCTTTATGCAGGCCTCCCATTTTTTAACTGCCATTCTTTTCCCTAAGACAGTAACCTTTTCCATTTCCCATCATTTGCTATGATAGCTTTTCCCTTGAGCCTTGAAGAGATTTCATTTGATGATTTCATTTTCTCCTGGAATTGCAGTACACAGTTTAACTGGGCTTGCAATACATACTCCAGGCTCTTGCTTGTTGAACTATTCCTTATATTTTTTGGTTGGCTGGTTGCATTTTTTATTGGTTTGGTATTTTTACTACCTGTCTCTTTTTTAATCTAGTGTTCTTTCTTGAAACTGAATATCTGTCTGCTGGATTTATTTGTCTTTTTCTCTTGTGATACAAAGATTAACTTCAACTATATTGAGATCGCTGTTACAGAGCAGTTCACTCACTAGTAACTCTTGAGTGAGGTCCTCTGCACCACTCGAGACCAAGTTCAGGAAAACATCTGGGGTTTTTCCCCAGGTTCTGAGACAAGCTGATCTAGGAAGGAGTTTTTTATTGCATTACAATTTTTTCTTCCTACATCTCATCCTGATGATGCACTGAACTATATCTAGATAGTTAAAATCTACTATCATTTTACCTATCTTAAGTGCAGCTTCTTCAGTTTCACTTTTTTGTCATGATTGGGGTGGAGGGCTTGGTAATATAATCCTAATGCTCCATTTTTACTACTAAATTGTTGGATTTCACCCACATAGATTCCTCAGTGCTCTTCTTTTCCCACAATACTATACTGTATTTAAACTTTGCATTATCCTTCCTGTACTGTGCCTCTCCCACACCCTAATATCCTACCTGTGCTTTCTATAAAATTGATGCTCTAGCATCATAATAACCTTGTTTACCTCTCTTCAACCAGTCTCTGTGATGTGTCTTCTGTTAGGTTTGCCACTGGTGCCAACTCTTCCATTTTTTCTGTCCTATTTTTTAGGCTTCTACTATTGCTGTAGAAGCATCTATAATTTTTGGCCTTGCTCGGTATTGCATATGCTACTCAACTGGCACTGTAAGCAATCTGATTTGCATTCTCTGTTTATCGCAATTCTTTATTTATGCCCCTCCTGGCCTTTTTGGAGGTGCATTGAACATTAGCCACATCCTCTTTGAGGATTGCATCAGACTGAACAAAGTGCTCCTCAATGCCTGTCAGCTTTTCCTCTGCTTCTAGTCTAGATAATACTCTATGATCTTTTTAATTTTCAGTGCCAGCAGCCAGGCTCCATTTTGGTCAAAGTTAAGCCTGTTTTTCTAGGATGCAACATTCCCAAAACACTTACCAGTTCCTAATACAAACCAGGCCCTCTCTTATACATCTTTGAGTCAACCATGCCCTGAGGCTCTGGACTTCTGCCCGTCTCATGGGCCTTACACTGGAATGGGCACTATTTCAGAGCAGAGAGGTGACGGAGGTCGGTCTCCTGCCCAGCAGCTTGCATTTGCCACGAAGACTGTTTCTTCTGCACTTCCTCATGTCGGTTGTACCAACATGGACCAAGATCAGTGGTTCTTTCCCTGCTTTTCAAACCAACCTAATCAAAGTAAACTAAGACCTTGTGAGGTCTGCTGCCTTTGCACCCCACAGGTAAAATACTATGTGATCCTCTCCAGTGCTGCAAACTCAGCTATCCACATGCCTATGAAGCAAATCTCCTGCTCCCACCACCTGCTTCTCCCAGCCCTGAAGACTCCCCAGTGCAGGAGCACCTGCAGTACAGGCAGACATCGTGGCACCAGCTGGGTGCTGGATCTGACCCGAGAGCCGTCTTGTCCTGAGACTTGCATCCTCCTCAGCAACACGAGGCTCTGAGTGGAAGCAGGGATGTCTCCATGGGCCTCATTTGTGAACCTCTCTGATTGTCTTAACTGCTCCTGTTCAGCTTCTCTCAGCTCAGGAGAACAGCCCTGTTCTCTCAGGGCCAGGAGGGCTGTGCGTCACATCCGCGTGTAAAACTTGCCCCCTGGGAAGACACTTTCACCCGCTGTACCCCGTGCAGTGGATGAGGGAACCCCCAGCCTATTGCGGGGCTTCTGCTTCCACCCTGAGCTTGAAACATGGCTGTTATCTGAAAGCATACAGTAATTTAGCTTCTTTTCTGATTAGATAATGAAGATTATATTCTCCTTTTAATCTGTTTTACCCTTATTAAGCTAGTTAGCAACAAAGTCAAATCCGGCCTAACTGCGACCTACCCTGCTTACTTGCCTTCCAGAGCCATCCTGACATGCAGTCAGAATTGCTGAAGGGACTGCCATTGCTCTCTTCATTTCACTGCCATTTATGGAGGCAAAATTGATGTAAAATGCTTCCTCACCCTGATGTGAAAAGATTTTATTTCCATATACTTTGCATGGGTGTGTACAATTACCTAACACGTAAAGAAGTACTGAATTAGACCTAGGGTGTTTACATCCTTTTTTCTAATTTTTGCTCTAATCTTATTTCCTGCATTAATTTATTTTTCCAGCAGACTGATTCAAAGCAGAAAAAATCTGATTTGGTTTTAATACATATTAAGAGTATGGATCAGAAGAATCTGATTTTTTCATTCCATTTAATTAATTTAGCATTTGATATTACATGATTTCTGTGAATTGGCATGGGTTTAACTCAAATGTAACAGATTTTTTTTTTTAAACTATATGAATGGTTTATACATTTCATTCATGGCTGTATCCTCAACTGCATATCTTGTCATTACATGATTGCTGCTCACTGAGGATTTGGCTCCGTAATTTTAAATGAAAGGTCTCTTCACCAATGACATCAAGCCACTTCAGGATGTATATAAATCAGCTGCTGGTGAAGTATTTTACCAGCCAAAAGAATGTAGCTTGAGGCCTTCACTTTCAGGTATACACAATGGCTTAGATATCTAAAAGTTAGGTGTCTAGTCAAAACCAGGTATCTAAACTTACTTCATAGTAATCGTGACAAATAGTCAGGATTAATTATCTTCTGGAATTGCTGGGTTTAGATGCTTATCTCAGGGAAAAAAGGAAAAGGAAACTTGCAATGTCTCCAGACCTGTTAGAGCAATATAAGAAATGAAAAGAATTAACAGCAACATACTAGAGATGATATCTATAAGTAGAGAGAACTGCTGTGGTGATTTCAGGCAATGAAAAATAATAAGAAAGGATGAGGTACTAAAGATAAGCTTCAGATCATCAGATCATGGCTACAACAATTTTCTTTCTTAAAGGACCATGCCAGTCTACCACAAATGACCAGAGCAATAAAGAAAAAAGGAAAAAAAAGGGGGGGAAGATGATAGAATTTTGTAATTATATTGCGCAATTACAAATTTTCAGTTTTCAAGTGCCACCCCCTGCGTGATGGCTATTATGGATGAATAGATCCTGAGGCACATCCTATCAAGTTCCTAGCTCAGGTCAACAGCCTGAACAAAATAATGTTAACATCTACCTTTCTTCTGCAAGCTGTGATTTTGGCTCTCTAATTTCTCTTCAAAAGCTCTTCAGCAATAAGAGAAAGCCATTTCAGGAC
Organism: Fulmarus glacialis; assembly: GCF_000690835.1. Taxonomy (NCBI): domain Eukaryota; kingdom Metazoa; phylum Chordata; class Aves; order Procellariiformes; family Procellariidae; genus Fulmarus; species Fulmarus glacialis. Next base: position 8,750 of record NW_009224747.1, on the reverse strand, counting down.
AATTACAAATCAGTTGCTCGTGCACTTTTTTAGTAGCTGTATTATCTTTCTCTGATGCTTCACATTTTCTCTGACTTAACAGCTCAACACACTCAGAGACAAATTGGGAATATATTTCAAGAGTCAACACAGTGTGACTTTGAGTAGATGCAATTTCAGACATGTAAGCATGAGAACAAAGCAGCAACATTTTTCATGACTAGCCTTTAGTAACTTAAAGCAACTCCATAGGGATCAAAGACTGTAATGAAGACAGAGTCACTGGGGACGGCCAGCTCTCTGGAGATGGCACTAACCTCACTCTGCATTATCCGAAGTCAGTACATTACAGACCAACAAAGCTTTGGGGTCTGGGGAGAATAACTTCAGGAACCCTGCACAGAAATTCAGGTAGAAAACATGGGGAAGACAAAGAGAAATCAAGAAAATGAAAAGAACATGGCTAAATATCTCCAAAGAGCAAAATCATCCCCTGACATAGGGCTGAAAGGCCCGTGGCATTTGCAGAACTGCCAATTCCTGTCCTGTGCTGACATTCCTTTTCCATTATATGTAGTTTTCTTCAAGAAAATTTTGCATAAAGATTTTAGGAACTTCCATGTTCGGAAGGTGTGTAATTACTTGATCCCATTAATACAGTCATTGCACAGGGGTCAATGAGAGAGAGAACAGTCATTAAGAGAGGACACTTAAGGGTGTATTTGTTAGTGTAAAGAGAAGATAAACATTTCTATGTTCATTACAGCCATAGTGTGTTTTTATTGCTGTTGCAATGTAAAAATGCAGTTAAGACAACCTGCCATGATTTCCTGAGAATATATTTTCAAATATATATTTTTAACTACGTGCTTTTAATTTTTAAGACACAATAAGGCATCTTAGGTTACATTAAAAATACTGCAGAGATTTCCAGCATGAGGTTAAAAAGCTGGGCAAACTACTCTATAAATGTATCATCAGCCTCAAAACGGAGTGGGGATCAAAATAAACTTGCAGCTGAACATTTCACATAAAGGTAAAGAAAACCAATTTAAAAATTCCTTCCACTATTAACTCCTGAGAGTTACAAAAAAGCCTTGAAGTCTTTTAGCTAAAGATTCAATTAAGGAATGATGTAGTGTTGTCAGGGAATAATGTCTCCTGCTCATTTACAAATAGGTCTCATCTACTGATGCTTCTAGCACTACTAGAGAACAGGGGAGGAAACATTGTCCCTCTACCTCACCTTTCTCCCTGAGAACATCAAGTACGGCGGGGGCCAAGGTGAGAGCCATCACATGGGTAGGCATTGCCCAGCAGAAAAACCTTCCCTCCAGCACTACAGCAAAGCTGAAAGAAGCAGGAACACAGTGCCAGTCCACCCTGATCATGAACACGGGAGCTGCCCTTTACACAGGGCGAGAGCAAAAGTTTTGCCCGGGAGGAGTGTTTCCAGGAGAAGCTGCATAAATCTGCAGTCTTAAAAGGGCTACAGTAAGAACACAACAAACACAGTTGTGTTCTTACTATTTGCATTTGGAGGAAAGATTTTAAAAAAAAAAAAAAAGCAAGCTGTCTCTACAATGGAATTGGAAACTACAGCCACTTTGTTTTTCCTTTGAATAATAGACCTCATGACACGCACGATTGACACAGAGGAGACCAGCATGTTGATCAAAGTCAGAGCATCAGTTTGTAGAGTGGGATAGAGCAAGGAGCTAGAAGACAGAGACCCCCTTTTGCTCAATTAAAAGTTCAGTCCAGTCTACTGGATAATATCTACAAGATACTTGGGATTAGTTTCACTAACACATTACTACTTTATTTTCTTCTTAAAAGAAAAATCACAAGGCAGAAAAAAAATAATATTATCTGTAAAAAAGAGGCTTTTCCCCTTTCTTTCTATTCAAACAAAGTGAGTAATTGGATTTAGGTTTTAAAATAATATAGAGGGAATAGAATGAGCATTTTCTAGGGCAAAGACTGTATCACTGAAAGGAGTTCACTGGCTAGAAGCAGAACAATGGGGAGAAAAAAAAAGCATGAGTTTCAATATCTAAACCTTGAATCAAAATAGGCCAGAATCTGGCATCCATCCACACACACTGAATGGTTCCCTAAGAAATAGTCCTATACTGAAATAAGGGGAAATGAGGCAGCACCAGCTACTGAAATGGACTTTGCACAATAACAAATTCTTAATTCTTAAGAAAACTGCTTGCTGTGGGGGAGGGAATGGTGTGTTCCTGGCATTATTTTTTATAATAAATGGAAAAATTTGAAGTAACACATTTTCCCTTCAAGAAAACTTTGCACATAATGCAAGCACTTATGTGACATATTTTATAGCAGAAAAGTAAGGTGGGTTTTTTTCCTACTTTAAGTATTGGTGCCAAAATTTTAGCTGAATGAGATAGTAATTTTTTTCCAAATTCCATGCAGAGTTTTTGCTGATGGTTTTTCCTGGTGATCTCTAATAAGAAAATTACAAGAACAGTGAACCTGGAATGATATATAATGAGCTGACAGTCATTTTTTATCCTTGACATAAATATGATGTTACTTTACTTTGTTACAGAACTGGTTTCTTTGGCCTGTTACGCTAAAACAAGCAAGACGAGAATCAGGTAAAGTTCTGAATACAAATAGTAAATTTTCAGTTAAGAATATCCAGCAATTTAAAGACATGCATGAAGTTGCATCTGAGAATATTTAGACTGCTGGGGAAGCTAAAGCAAACAGAAAGCAAAAACTGAGGCAAATCCACTTGTATGCTAAGACCAATGAAGAGCAAAAAGGTCTCCGTGCAAATTCTCATTAATTCATATCAGAATGAACTGGTACCCTTTAATGGATAATGATATGAACAGAAGACTGCAAGAACAGCACAAAAGAAAATAAGTAAAAATATCAACCTTTGAAATCATCAAAGCATACACTCAAGACAAACATGCTACTGAACCCAGCAAATGCTGAGCTGGTGGAAAATACAACCAAAGTTATAAGGGGATACCTCCTAGGATATCTGCTTTTTCTTCAAAGAAGAATAAGATTTTATCTGAACAGGAGTGGAAAAGCTTTGCAGGCAAGAGATAAAACACGCTAGTAATCAGAGTTTAAACTAGATCGTGAAATGAAATGGATTAGAATTTGTGACAAAAGTAGTAATCGGCCTGGGAAACAGCATTAAAAATGCCTAGACCTATATGCTTCTGAAACAGAAAATTCTTAACTCTGAAATTTGTTTCCACCTCACAGGAAACAGGTCCACTGAAATCCAAGGGCCTAATTTTCCTAAGGAGCGGTGTAATTTTGATTTATGCTTTTAGCACCACAGAAGGAAAAAAAACCCCTCTCTTTTTACCACCAAAAATGTAAATGGATCTGGCTTGTGATTCTCATCCAAGTTTATCTGTATTCTCTTCCCAACATAAATCACTGATTTTGCATTTCGATTGTGGAATGAGAAAAATAATGTATTCATTCATAACATTAAATTTCCACTTGGGAATTATTTGGAAAATTACTACTTAAAAGCGGCTGTTCTCAACTATATTTCTATATAATTTTTCTTGGCCAGATTTGTATTTTAAAGGATACTGTCTAATTGATTTAATTTAAATTGGAATTATCTCTAAAACAAGAGTTTTTCTTCCATCAGTGACATAGTCCTCCTTGGCCATATTAAACTAAACATACACAAAGTTATGTTCAGAGCATAACAATTACATTTCCTTGATGCCTTCTCTTTTTTTAGGTGTCCTAGCCCCCCAGAAAGCTGGACTAATTTTTTAAATCTTTCCTTAAACGTTTAAAATATCATGTAGTAACACTAAATCTACTAGACTGACAAGCATGTGAAAATGAATTTATACAGATGAGAGTAAATATTGGTACTTAAGTCAAGAAAGTTTACTACATCTCGTGCTAACAACTAATCAATATCTATTTAAAGGCTTAGCATAAAGAAAAGCAGAAGTTTACCATATGAAAGCAGATGTTGGTAATTAATTTGCAAATCTTTTGAAAGATTTGCAAGGAAATCAAACCCAACAACAATGAAAAATTACCTTTAATGTACATGAACATGTCCATGATATATCCTCACCCATTACTTCACAGCACTTCACAATATTTTGAGCTTTACAACTATTGCTGCCAAGATTTTGGTCCTATATTCAGACAAGAAACAATACAGTGTAGCGATGCCAAGATGACTTTAATCTGCACAATCTCTTAGTGATCCCAGAAGAAGAGCACTGTAGATCTGTACCTGAATGTAAAGACACTCTCCCCAAGGCCTCTGGTCTCAAGCTTTGCCCACTGTGTTCGCTATAGGAAAATGGGAGATTTGGTGCAGCATCTGCCATACAAGTATTGGCCATATAGACAATTCTCCTGCATTTAGACATTAAATTTAAGGCAGCAGAAGCCCAATCCTATATCTGATCCCACTGCCTCCTGAGTTATTTTTCTCTTGTGTATAATTACTAGTAAGGCTTGATAGAGACCGACTTGGCTAGATTTGAGTGTAGCTGCTGAGCCCAGCCCTAAGTCCTCCTCACAGGTGCATTAGATCTGGTACAAACTGCTCATCTGCAAAAATATTTGCATATGCAGTTTCTATGTCTGTTTGTACAGGTATTCTGAACACAGTTAAGAGAACATGCTGTAACCAGGTCCACACATTTAGACCACAATATAAACAAATAGTTGGTGATAATTAATTTTAAATGTACAGCACATTCTGATAATGACATTGTACATGAAAAGAATAAAGCGGTGGGTAGAAGAAAAAACACAGAAAAGAATCCAAGTAATCCTGTGTGTTAGGTCAGAGTTCTAGGTTGCTGTATGTTGTAAATTCATGAGGGGGAGGAATTCAGTGACAGGCCAAAGTCTTTAGGCCTTAATTAATGTCATGAGGATGATAGATCTGCAGTGCACTCATTGCATTTCATACAAATGACTACGCAAGTCACCTTTGTTATCTACTAACTGCTCTGTGGGAAGAAACAAAACAGTCACAGAGATGACATTATATTCCAAAAGAAAAGGTCTTAGACCACCATTTTCAAAGATACCTAAAGTGATTAAAATGTTTAAATCCCAAAGGATTTCAATACGATTTAGGTAACTACATCTTTCAGTTGTACTGAAAACCTCAGCTGCAATACTTGCTTTCTTCTGGGCTACATTCTATCAGTTTAAGAAATAAAGGTTAATACTGATGGTGTTAAAATTCCACTCCCATTTCTAATGGTCCTATTAAAAACACATTGGTATTTATTTTAAGAATTGTAGGTAATATATGACCCTCTGCTGGCTTTAGCCGGCAGGTATCTTTCTCTTTCCATCATCCAGCTGAACACTTAGCTAAGAAACCACATCTCATTGGCTTTCATGATTGTAAATTATTTTTATTGACAACACTTATTTAGAAAGGGACAAGTGATCTTTTTTTCAGTGAATAGTGTTCCATGGGGCATAACTGTTGTTTTCAACAGATTTTTTTGTAGAAGTTGTAAGAACTTGTGAAAGCCATGTGATTTCAGGACAGACTGATTATGAACTCAAGCTCATCTTGAGATCAAAGATGGTATGCCAAACCTCCACAGGAGCTGGGTCTAGCAGGATTTAATCATGTGAAATAAGTCTATCATGTCCTGATTTGCTCTGCTCTCAGGAAAAAGAAAACCAAAAAAACTAAACCGAGGACTGTCCCATTGTTCCAGTTGGGTACCGTGTGGCTCTTTCAGGTACGTGTTACTTGAAGTTTCTGTCTAAATCTGAATCCAGACTTCAAAATGAAGCAGAGGTACATTCACCACTGCAGAGCTATTGCAGTGGAGCGAAGAAGCCCAACTGGGCCAACACTGAGGCTGTCAAGCCATGCACGGCGGTGCGCAGCTGACACACCACAGCCTCCGCTCTCGCTTCTGCTCTTCCTGTCGCTGCTGCAGGAGAGCAGCTGAACGGGGTATGTAGGAACGGCTGAACTGCCTCAGTGTACGCATTGCTGGGTGCAAACTGCGGCAGATCAGGAGCTGCTTCCCACCCCGTTCAGCAGCTGTGCTGCAGGAGCTGCTCCCTCCAGGAAAAGGGCGGGGCTGCAGCTGGGTCTGCCTGGGACATCTCTCATCCCAGACATGCCAGCACAGTTGGGTCCACACCCTCACCCGTGACAAACATTCATCCATGTTTGTCAGGAGCTTCAGAAAATAAACAATTACATCTGTTTAGATCTCAACATTATCACATGCAATCTCCTGTTGAATGGCACAGGTCTTTTGTTTAATTATTTAATCAATATGTTCATCCAGCACTATATCTGACTCAAAACATAAGTCACTGATTATACTAGTCATGGAAATGTATTTCACATATTCAGAATAGCTCAACATTAGTGATAAGCATTTAATATTAGCTAATTCCACTTTGAAAACAAAACATTAAACCTTTAGAAAAAAAATTCCTATTAAGTATCAGACCAATTCTCTCTGGATGGTAGTCGTAAGAGGCAAGGGTGGTGGTTACAGTACCAGCCAGGAGGTTGGGAGGTTCAGAATCAGTAATTTTCTGTGCTACATATTTTTCAAGGGATCCTAGCTTTAGTGGTGCACCTCATAACCCTTAGTCACCTTGTCTTTATTGAATGTTAATCCCACAGGAGGTGGAGATTTTGTTACAGTTTACGTTTGGTATCTAAATACAAGCTGGGGTCTGCTACTACAATGCAAACAGATAGTAACGGTTTTAAAATCAGGGTCACAAGTATTTCATTCCTTTGTGTACATGCCACAAAGTGACAACATATTGCATCATCGAGTATATAATGGAGGATCTGCCAGAAGGCTGTAAATTACTTTGAAATATCAGAGCCACAGGTTTATCCTGCACATCTGTGTCGGAAGGAAATCCACACTTTGCATCAAAACCATTAACTGATTAACTTCAGCAGCACATCGCTATACCCCATGTACCCCATGTCTCTAAAAAAATCCCAATCACTCAATCTCTTGACCTAGCATTCAATGACAGTGAACTGAATTCTGGCCCAGGTATAAAAGCCAGGCCAGATTTAGTAAGGTCATCCCTGTACTTATTGCTTAAATTATCATAATCTAGTGTAGTCCCAGTTCTGCAACATTTCTCTTCATATCAGCTCTCTTTCACCCTGTGCAAAAACAGAACAGTGTTTCCTGTCTATAGGGGCTGACAGTCGTAGCCAAATACAGAAGATAAGAAAGGGTAGGATGACCGGGTACCAGGAAACAGTGAGATAACGGTGGTCAGCATGATAAGCAGTCCAATTGTGAACCAATTGCTCACAAGCTTTTAAGCATCACAGTTTTCCTTGCTGAAGAACACAAAGTGCTGAAGGAGTGATCTGAGGGATGATTAGGAGGTATTTTTGTCAATGCTCAAGGAGGGGGGAGGGTTGTCTGGGACATGTAGGTTCACGCTTGAAAATATAACAAGTGAGCAAAGGAAACAGGCACCAAAGGTGGATTGCAAGCTGGGAGTCAACGGCTTGCCACGGCCCAAGAACCGGAGGAAACGAGGAAAGCAGGGAAAGGAAAACCAGCCCCTTCTGTTCAATACAGTGGAGGAGAGTACCTGAGAACTTACTTGTGTTATCACGGTATTTGAGGAAGGTGGAACTGATAAATTGAGGAAGATGGGATAGATTTAGAGAGTGAAGGCCTGACACCAAGTGCTGTTGCAAGATGACAGCAGGTGTCTATTTGTAACCACAACCTCTTTAAGGCTTTATAACACAGGAAGTGAGAGTATATTCCCCAGTCTCTTAAATCTTAAAAATTTAAAATATCCAATGTGGAGCTGCTGCTGCCTCTCTAGCTGATAGAAGTCCCTTTACTGTAGGAAGATCTTTATTTCTAAAGCAAGGCACATAACCTTTTAAGTATGTGACATTCAATATGGAAAGTGCCTCAGCATATGAGCCTTGATCCCACCCCATGGAAGGGGGGTTTCAAATGCAGGTGCAGGATGACTTAAGGACCTTGGTTCAACAGTGCTTCATCTTCTCTTGTGCGTGCCTCATCGCCTATGCCATGTTTTCACTCTATATTAAACCTAGAACTGAACTCTGTGCTTAAAATATGTTGTGGTTTCCTATTCAAGTTTAGAAAAGCCTAACTGAGGGCCACAGTGCACCCAGCCTAGATATTGGTGTGGACAGCAGCTGATGGGGTGGGATGCAGTTTGCATAGGAGGCAATCTGCACTACACAACCCAAAACACTGCTCCAGAAAGATTTTCCTAAGTGTCCCTCAGACTGTCGTCAGATGCTGTGTTGTGACATGGTGGTCTTTGCAGCAATATCTGCTTAAGGAATGGCCTCCCTACCACCTCGCTGTTAGGTGGTCTCCTCCTCATGTCCCTCATGGCAGCATGGGACGCCTCAACTCTGTCAACTTGTTTGCACAGCTGTGCTATGAACCAGATCACCGAGACAAATCTCTGAGACTGTTCACAGCAGTATTTGTAAGCACCTCTTAGGGGAGGGCACTTTGGCACGTGGACAAGACCAAGCATAAAGAACAGGGGAACTGGCTGGGAAGAGGCCAGTATCACCACTGAAGACAAAATCCTGTTAAACTACAGCCTCATCTTTTAATTAAGCTGATTCTGGAGCTGGGTAAAAGCAAGAAGAACAATTTCTTCTCTTCCTCCCTTCCTAGGTAAATGACTTAGAGCAAAGTCACGGCGGCTCACGGCTTGGACAGGCATACTCTTCGCTGGGT
>NW_009224746.1:1992-7627 GCF_000690835.1 Fulmarus glacialis | reverse complement strand
TCGCACCAGGCTGCGGGGCCCGAGCTGCGGGGTGCCTCGCCAGGGCCCTTCCCGCCTTTGCCAGGCAGCTGCTTCCAACCTCAGGCCTTTGAGCTGTGCTGCGGATATCACTGAGCCCAGACAGGTACTCGCTGATCCCAACCCCGACCTGCTGTCCTACCCCCAGCTCCCGGGCAATACTTCCCTGGTGGAACAGCCCACTTGTACAGAGCAAATCCTTCACACACGTTATTTCTAGGATCCTGAAACAGACAGCTCAGGGGGTTTTGCAGCCCATAAAGACAGGTGCATTAAGAAAAATAATGCTAGTTACTACTCCTTGAGGCTTCTTTTAATTCAAATATTGCCATTGGCTGCTTTTAATGTCTTCAAGGAACTGACTAAGAAGAGCTATGTAAAACCCGAGAGAAAAAGGACAGTTATTACAACTCAGTTCCGTTCTCAGAATGTGACAACAGGGATGATTTCAACTCATCTTCAACAGCTGAAGAAGTGTTTCATTGTCCTGACTGTTAAAATGCATCAAATGCTTTCCTTTTTTATCAGTAAATGTAAACTACTGCTCTAGTTACTATAAAAAGGTCGTACAGTTTACAGTTAGAAGCAAAGTAGGTCTTAACATAATAAAATAGTGATCGTCTGAGAAAATGAATAGCATTTGTGATTCCATGCACATCAGTTACAAAGAACGAACCAAACAGTACAGTTCAAAAAACTGAACTACTCCTATTTGTGGAAGAAGTGTCACATCCTACCAAAACGTCCTTGAGCACAATAAACATCTTCCAGTGTGGAAAAGGCTACCACAGTGTACTGATGGGGAGAAGCCGGTCCTTCTGCAAGGAACCAAGCATGTCACCATAACTCTTCTCTTCCACCGCTAAATGTGACCTGCTCTCTCTGCAGTCCTTCCTCCAGCCAGGGGAAGCCCTTCCTCCAGGGTGATGCTTTAGCAGCCCTGCGAGTCACCAGCAAACTTCCGTACCCTCAAGGCTCACACACTTCACACAAATGACTGCTCAGAAAATCTTGCCCATCCTACCACAGCTACAATCAGCAGCTATATATATAATATTACATCAGGTGTGTACTATTAGATATTAGTAATATGAACACACACATATAAATTTATTACAGCTATTGTGCAAAAAAGCAAAAGCCATGATAGCTGGGGACAGAGACAGGGTGCCAAAGCATGAAAGTCAATGAAGCAGAGTGTAACGGCAGAGATGGCGGCAAAACTGGGAAGCAAGCTGAACTGGCAGCCACTCGTTTGTGAATAAACAGCTCATTTGCAGGAGAAAAAAACGTTCAAACTTTGAAAAACCTGGTTACTTGGGGAACCTAGACTTGTCTGATAGCTCCCTAGATCTTTGTCCAACCAATTAAACAAACCAGAAAGGTCCGTAGCTGCTAACAGCATGAATGAAGAGAAAAAGGTGCCACTTCAGACATGTGACTACATGAAAAGATATTGCCTGCTAGGTAGTGCATGAACTCTTCCAAGTATGAGCACAAAAGGTTTGTTGAGATTGTGGAAACTCTATAGATCCCCGAAATGCAGCTGTTTATGAAACATTTCTGCCTTATAAACAAAATAAAAATCCAAATGAAGTGACTTCTGAATATACGACAGGATTACAGGAAATAGAAGAGTTCTGCTGAACTGGCAAGAAACTACACAATCCTAAGAAGGACTTGCATAGAGAATTCTTTCAAGAGTAGCTTGTGACTAATACTTTTTTTATCCAAAAATGTGCAAGTCATCGAAGACATCAAAATAAACTGTGGGTCAAGCAAAAGGCACAGTACAGACAACACTCAAAACTATCTTCACCGTGGCAACTGCTGTCCCATGTGACCAAACATTATTGATTCAAAGCAAAAATTAAGTAGAAACTTCAAATAACTCACAAAACCTAATGCATATAAAGATGATGGAAGAGTGACTGCAAGAGGTGTACATCAATTATATCATAAAGGAGATGCTGTAAGTTTTCAGGCTCATCAACCTTCAGTGAACAAAATGGATTCTACCAGGTACGACTCAACATCTCTACCACTGTCATTAGCCGGTTTGAAGCCAGGGGATGAAAAAAGCCCTCTCCTGTTTGGTGAGATTCTGTTTGACTGGCAAAGCATACGTTTATACATTTACATTAACATTTTAAAAAAATTTTTGGGTAATAAACCTGTCTCAAAAGGAAACTTAACTGAAATTTTGGACCAACAGTGGGTGTAATTGCAAGTAATTCTGTGCCCTGAAAAGATATGGGTGCAATACTTGATCTTGAAGAAATAATTGCTGAATGTTGACAACTTTGTCTGTTGTACTTTGTGATTCAGATGAAGGTAAAAGATAATCAGATCATTAAAAATGTGCTTTAACAGAATTACCATACCACATTTAATGCCAGTAACTGTTCATACTGGTAGAAATGTGAGGGCTACCACATCTGAAAAAAGATCTAAGACATTTTATTTTCACATATTACAGTGAAAACAATCATATGATTATTCAGTAAGCTCTTTTTTTTTTTTTTATAGTTTCTCTTTTATATTTATATATTTTATCAATATGGTTACTATTGTCACACTTTACTATCCTGTTCCAGCTGCTATTATACATGAAAGGAATTTAGGATATCAAAATACAGCCTAAGTGACACGGTATTGAATTAATTATTAACAGTGGAGCTTTAGAACACCTACCAAGCTGCAAAATCAGATGGTGGACAGAGATTTGTCCCAATAATGAGCTTTTTACTTTGAGGTTATCATTGTGTAGTGGGCAATCTTAAAAATAAAGAAATAAAACAGTCCGATAATTCTTGATAAAAGGGGCGACATGGACAGATGACATTAGAAGTAAAGGTTAAAACATTATCAGTATTAACTCATTTCCAAACCTTGCCAGGAAGCAAAACCACCCAGGTGAAGAGTAGTTTATTCTTCCAGTAAATTCCAGGAGCTCTTTGCCAGTCACACCTATTTCCATCCATACTGCTGCAAAAACCTGTTTGTCATTCAAACATACAGCATCAATACAGTCGTAAGCTAATTAGCTCACATATGGGCAACGCTTGGGTTGTCTGATCTCGGGGTCAGTTTGACATCCAGAATGCCCAAAGAATCCACCGCTCCATGCACAGGTTACCATTATAGGTCACTGCAGCTGAAATATAGACGTCTCTTAGAAAGGATTTTGTGCGATGCTAATGCAATGTTCCTGCAGAAGAGATAAATGGAAGTGGCTGTGCCAAGTATGGGGTGCTGAGGCAAGTCCACATTGCAGCTGGCACGACTCTGAAGTGCAAAGTACATACCTGCAAAGCCCTCGCCCCAGCAGTATCAGCAGAATCAGCCAGCGCAAGGGACATTATCTCAGGTATGTAGCATAGATAACAAGTAAATCTGGCTGTAAGCCCAGCGTCAAGGGTAGTTTTAAAATACAAAGCAGATCTAGCCAGATATACTAAAGTCAACAGAGAGTTCAACTGGGGCTGCAAAGCCAGGACAGCAAAACTAAGCTATCTGTGCCGAGCTGCGCGATAACGTGGTTACATTGCTACAACAAAGTAGCTTAATACAGGTTTGTGGGACAAGATGCGAGATCTTACAAAGGCTTTTGTGGCAAAGCTATTTTGCTTTAACACTGTAATCTGTGACATGCCCTCATAGGGAATAAAAGCAGTAATTTGGACGTGAGATGAGAGTAATTCTGAAATATCACAAGGAACTAAGTAACACTGAAATGGTAGAAAATCAATGAAACTGCACAGAAAGGCAGTGTGTTTATGCATGCCAGTTTATGAAATATAGTAGTATGGCTGTTCCTTTTTCCTTGACTTCCTTCCTATTGCAGATGTTGTGTAAATTTCAGGCAGTTGCTATGCCAAAGAGGATTTTGAACCATAAGAAATCTGTCAGCTCTCTCCGATTTTAAAGCTACCTGCTCACTTTGGACTTTCAAAGCACAAAACTGTTAACTGCAGAACATGCCTCACCATTCACATTTTTCTCACTGATAGAGAAAGCATCACCAGAGCAGTAAATATTTTTCTCTAGGGCTTACTCTACACACGATTTTACTATAATTTTCAACAGAGTACTTTAGGGAGTGTCTAATTTTAGTAGATTCAGTTCGGCATTGTGTTTCATTCTGCGGAAGATGGCTTTGAGACAGACTGAAATAAACAAGTAAAATGAATCAGGCAGAAAATATACTTCTGAAACTTTGAATTGAGAAACTGATAAACTTTCATCCGAAAGTTAGAATACTGAACTGGTTTTGTCTTACAAAAATGTAAATTCTTTTCTCTTTACATACTAAGAAGTTCACATTTTAATGCCCTGAATTCCAACCTTCGATCTGAAACTTAACACGTGCCTCTATTTTTAAAGTGGACGTAGCTTCCATCTCTCTCACCTTATCCATCCGCGCTCTTAATGGAAGTGCTCCTTAACTGCTGAAAACGACCGAACAAAAAAATGCTTTCCAGAAGCTACAGATCAGATGTTCAGTTCTGCTGCAGGAGAGGAAGGTCCCATGTGGCAGGCAGAGACTTGTGTCTGAGCAGTGGACTTTTTAGTTGGAAGACTTCATATAGACAGAAATGTTTCAGAATTGGGCTAAGGAAATTTGGCCTTCACTTAAAATCTTTGATGCTTCAGTAGTTTTCAATAAATTTCTTTATAGTGTGTTGTTGTATGTACCACCCAAGAGGCGTATTCAGTGTGATTATATCCTCATTTTTATAACTTTGTCATATGCTGAGCTTGTAAGTGTGAGATTGGCAGCATCTTAAAAAACCATGGTTGGAGATCAGTAACACTGACTTTCTAGTAGAAGTTGTATTTTTCTTTATTGTGTACGAGGACCCATATCACACTACTTGCAATGTGAAGTGCCAAAGAGATGTGTTACAGATGCTCTTACACACTTCTGTTGTTCAAACTGGGTAAAAAGTACATCTTTGTTTTCGGCCAATGTAATGCGGATCATTGGACATTTTCCCTGTATAGCGCATCATACCCTCTCTTCTTTCAGTGAAGCAAAAAATGCTATGCTGGATTTTCTAGGTGGGCTAGAGCCTCATATTTGTGATGGTGCCGTACCTCTGCAACTTAAAAGCAGCCTGATCTGCCACTGCCAGAGGAGCTGTATGATTAAAAGACAGAAGAAAGGTCAGTGAATCTAACTTACACCCAGCTGATGATGCTTGGAAAGTGTCCCTTCCCGAGTTTGTGTCTCAGGGTGATAACTTTGAAAACTGAAGGAAAAATTCAAAGTCTGAGATCTGCTGCCATCAGAAGTGTCTTCCTCTGTGGGACAGTACCGTCCAAGCACAGGCAGCTACTCAAAAAGTGCTTTCAGAAGAAAAATTAAACTACATGTGAAAAGACTGACTGTGGAGTTGCTGGGAGAAGAGAGAGAATTCAAAATGCAAAAAGATCCAAGGTGGTATAGTATGATATAAGTTAAGATGCAGATAAAGGCCAAGGTTAGGTGTCACTTGGTAAGGACAGACGGGCTGCGTGGTAAAGCAAGCTGCTATCAGCTTTTACCTTCATATGTGTGCAGGGACCTGGTGGTTGTGCTCCTCTGCCTGCGAGACCTTGGACAGGGAGGGAG
>NW_009224746.1:0-1961 GCF_000690835.1 Fulmarus glacialis | reverse complement strand
GGGGGGAGGGAGGGCGGGAGGTAAGAGCGGACCCCACTCTGCATGTCTGGGTCCATCTCCCTGCTTGTTCCTTGACTTGAGATAGAGGGGAGCATGGTCAGCTGCAGCAGAGGAGCCCCTCTTCGTCCAGATTTTGGATGAATCTGAGTACTGCTTCCTTGCCGTTGCATAAATCTAACCCTGTCAGCAAAATTTTTTCTGTTATTTAAAGAAGCTTGAATCTGGCCAGCTTACCAAAATATCAGTTATGTATTCTGCATAATAACTGAGTAATTTGTATTCAAATGTATTCATTGCAGACAGCAATTGTAGAAAGGTAAGAACTTGCTATGGCATATTTTGTTAATACAGATAGCCCTATCTTGCTATAATGGAAAAAGGAAGCCCATTTAAGACATCATTAATCCACAAAACCACTACCCATGCTATGTTTTAAAAATACATTGAATTTTAGAACTGTGCTCAGTTAAAATAAAGTACAAATTAGGAACTGGAAAACAATTTAAGTCATAGCAAGTAAACAGAATTCACCGAGTATTCAATTTGTCACCTTTTCTTTTGGAAAACTGGAACTGATTCAAGTCAGCTAACGACTGGGCCATAAAATTGTTCACTCTGTATGCCTCTACTGTAACACCATTAAAGACTGGCTGTATTCATAAATTAAATCAGCAGAACAGTAAGCATGGACAAATAATTAAAATAAGCCCTGAACCCTGCCTGCTGGATATTTTTACAGCTGGCAGGTGGAATAGAGTTGTATATACTTCACTGAACGTTCTTATATATCTATTTCTAGAGGTCAAAATTGCTTTTTTTCCCAGCTAAATACTGTCACACACAGGGCAGGATCAAATGTTTAAACAACCCAGACAGACAGGATCTCTTGCATCTTCACTCTTTAAAAAGTATTTTTTCATCACAGAGATGTGTTCAGTTAAACTGAATACAAACAGGTTGACACTACCTCCTTCAGAAAAAAGGTGCACACTCTGTATGAATCCACTGGATGCGCTGGCAGTAAAAGAAGGCAGAATCAATGTATACTTTAGACTTGCAGTTGAATCCTTTTAAAACCTTACTTTGTGTAATTTCTGCTTAGACATGGTAAAATTTGCATGTTTTCTCTATAACGTGCAGAAGCCATTGCACATTTGCTTCTTGGGTAGTGCATAAAATAATTACTTCAGGCTGCTTCAGTGACTAGTAAGTATATGAGTGTGTAAACATATAATTGTGAAAGGGTCCTTACGCTTGCAATTTTTAAATCAATTCATACCAGCAATGTATTTTCTGGAAAAAAAAAAAAAAAAAAAATTCTAGGGAAAATATAATACTGTCATTTAACATGACAGCTCCAGATTTCCGACATCAGTAAAGCACGAGAACAACTTTGAGCTTCAGCTTGTTGGTATTTAGCTAGGCAGACGTCCATTAACCTTGACGGTGGTGCCACTGCATTGGGTAGCACGTGAAAACATACATTTGGTTTTGGCGGAGAGTATTTTCTTTCTACAAGTGTAACACAATGCTCAGATCCTTTCCCCCAAGCACACTGAAGTGCAACAGAAAATCTGGTAATTATGGCAAAAATATGGGCAACATTTCCAGCTGCCAGTCACTCTTGGGGGGTGGGGGGGGAAGGGTTAATGGATCTGGAAATTTTGTAGAGAACACGAAGCTGGGAAGGCTAAAATGTGGGGATGCATGGCATCCTGCTCACTTCTCCTCATCCGTGGATGCAATTGCAGGTGCAGAGCCCCGGCGCGCAGCAGCTCAGGTACCTTCCGCTGGTCAGAAACTGACATTTCTGAAGAAAGCCTCCTGTTAACTCAACAACCGGTTTCGGTACCGGGCGACCGAACAACTGTTCCCCATCTAGATCGAAGATCGGGCAGGATGATGCTTGAAAGAAACCGGGCATTTTTCAGGCTCTATCAACAGGTCCGTCCCCAGCTCTG
>NW_009224745.1:12412-24541 GCF_000690835.1 Fulmarus glacialis | reverse complement strand
GGCTGCCTGCCCGGTTAAACCACGACAGTAGGCTATCACTTGGAGACAGAATACAGTGACACCTTTGGGAAGCCTTAAATATACTAGAACTTCTTCCAAAACTAAAAAGCTATTGTGGTGAAATAAATAATATATCAATGGCTAGTGACATATGCAACTGTTACAAGTATTTTCTTTTTCAAGAATGAGTTGATGAAACAAGTAAAAAAAACAAACAGTCAAAAAATCCCACTTGTTCATAACTACTCAATACAAAGATTGCTGTTATTTTTTAACAAAAAATGTTCAGCTATGACTTAACATGAAAAAACAAGCTACAAAGTTATAAAATACGCCTTCTAATGTGAGAGAATATATACAAAACTAACCTATATGGGACAAATCAGTTTGATTTTTTTCTTGGATAAGTCTATATTGTGAAGTCATTCCTGCAATGAATGTTCCTGTATTACTTCTGTACTCATAAGCAATTAATAAAAAAAGTTATTTGGAGCCAATGGGATATGTATTTAGTGAGTTCCATGAAACATAATACTTTTTAACTACTTGCTGTGTCAGAGCAAAATGCTGACACTCTCAGAACATCGAAGTTGTCATCTGCATGGAGGAATTCTCACACCCCAATCAGGAGTTATGTACCATCTGTGAAAGAGAGGAATGACAGCCAAATGGTCTGGGATATGGAAATGAACAGCTACTTGCAAGGTACCACAGCTTTTAAGCTTTATGAATGACTGTGTATTTTTCTTTTTACCTCCCCTATTCTTTTTAAAGCTCTAGGGAAACTGCCAGGATTAGCATGTTGCACTAATTCCTCTGCTGATGTCAGGAAATGCAGACATCATGAAATTAAAAAAATGACGTTAAATGCTTAGTTTCAACTTTGCAGATGCAATCAAATTAAATTATTATCTACAACTTTCCTAGTAATACAACTTAATACGTATTCTTCCACAGTTTAAGAGATTAATTCTGCAAACACCCACTATTGAATCTAGAGCTTACCCAACTGCCACTGCCATCAAACTGGCTACTTTTGATGACAGTACAGTATGATTTTTAAAGTTTATCTATGTTTTCCTGCTTATTTTTTGTTTCATAAACATTAAAAAGTGAGCTTGGGTCTTCCAAGGTTTCACTGAAGCATATACTGAAAGTCCCAGATACCATATATTACTAGAACGCTGCTCCTTTTCTTTGAAGCTTTAATTAGCTTTGAATATAAACAGTGTTAGTTGCAGCATGAATAGCCTCTACTGTCCTACTGGCCTCCAAGCAACAAGAGCTAGCCTGCAGCTTGTGAACAGTTTCAACATAGGGCTATGGTACATACCTGGAAATAGGGATGTCCTAGCACAAGGACTACAGAGTAATCTATTTCGGGAGAAAACAAATCAAGTGGAGTTGCTGAGACTGACCCATGGGATAACCCAGACACCCCTCCCCTTACAAACAAGCTGCACATCCAGACCAGTCCCATTCACTTTCTGAATGTCTACAACAGGAGATTCCTCTGCCCTGGGCTTTCCAAGCATGTAGCAAAGATTTTGGCATGCAGGGAAGTGTCAGAAAAGAACTGGGAAGAACATAACAGAAAATCTTTGCTAGGATTTTAATGACTCATTGGAATTACAAGCAACTGAAGTAAAAACTTTCTTTGTATATTATAAAACAAAAGGCAATGGTATTTTTTACTCTGAAGATTACCTTTGAGGAAAGTATAGCTTTCCTCCACTTCAAAGTCAAGCCAATTTGAGCAATCAATACGTTACTTTCAATAACCCAAGATGACAACCAGTTAATAGAAAAGATAGGGGAAAAAATGAAATAAGAATGCCTGACCTCACAACCTTTTTCTTGCATATTCCCTTTTGCCAAGGAGACACTTATAATGCAAAAATTTTCTACCAAAGCAGAAGAATTATTCTCTTTATATCTTGAACTTCCAGAAGATATTTAGAAAGGCTATCCAGCCATTCTGCAGGAGTTTGTTGTAAAATAAATGCAGTCACTCACATGCAGAACACATCATTCCTTTGGAACACATTTAATGAGTTCTGCAAAATGAACTCTGCTTGTGTTTACAGCTGTAAACATTTATAACTCAGTCAACCCAAAACCAATATTCCACAGAAAATTTAACTCTGTGCCCTAGTAAGAGTTATTTCATTAGCAAGTTATCACTTGCTCTCAGCTATTTTGACTGTAGCCCATGGCTTTCTTAAACTCTATGCTTCGCTAACTTTTACAATCAGAAAGGTTAATCTACAAAAATGTTAAATGACAAACTGTAGACAGTAATTACATACATATATAGATACTCACAAAAATAAAATTTCTGTGTATTTCTTTATGTATTTTTGAGAAAAAGGAAAAACACTATTTTTTCACCCAGCATGTAGCTCAAAAACAATGCTCCCCAAACTAAAACCTCAAAAACTCTTGCAGAGCCATAAATATTAGGAAATGCAATCTTAATGAAAATTTTTGTGCAATCTTGTTTCCTTTTATGAAGCTGAAATAGTAAGTTTACAAATTTCTTCTGTTTCCAAAAGAGTTTTCCCTCATGCTTCCCATGCAGGTTTTTTCCTAGTCTAAAAATCATGTCTGGAAAATTTCGGACAGACATGCTCATTCCTAGTGAAATCAGTGTGTCCAAATACTAGATCTGTATCAAATAAGTTCAGCCTAATGATTCCTTTTTATGTATTAAAAACAACAATAACAACAAAAACATTTTCAACTGCTTACAAGAACTTCTTTACTTGTGAGTCAGTCACAAAGGGGTTTAAAGTCCTATTAGGTCCTGTAAAAGAATACTGCCTTCCTTATATCTGAAAAGCATTCTGCATAAAAAGTATTTACTCTCTTCATAAAGCACAGAAAGATGGTTTGAATACTTTGGCTACTTTTCTTCCCTTCTCTACAGCTTCTCCTTCTTTTCTTAACCATTTACATTAAGGTTTTATCAATATTGGTTTTCCCCTGTTAGAAAATTTCAAACAAAGCTTACTTTGAGGCAAAAAGTGATTCACATTCAGACTGTTTAAATCTAACTCAAATGCCTGAGAAGCACTTGGAAGAAAAATTACCTTGGCTGATTTTCCCACTCAATCAATCCTCTTCAGTTAGAGGCAAGACATATTTTAGACACCATCTAAAATTCCTAAGAAACCTTACAAAAACTAAAGACCAAACTGGATATTCCCTATATTTTTCAACTTAAATCTGAAACCTGAAGTTCAAGTTTCTACTATATATAATAATGAGTCAACAAAATGGCCATGGGCCTTTTTTCTTCCTTAAGGATAACTCTGTAGTAAAGCAAAGCTTTCTACATAGTTATCATAAGACTTTCCTTTCCCTAAAGCAAAGCTTTCTACGTAGTTATCATAAGACTTTCCTTTCCCTAATGCATAATTCTTCTTTGCCTTTTGACCACAACAAAAATACTTACCTCTGAGATGCAAATTAGCTTTGGGGTACAATCCTAGGACCATGTAGTACAGTCACAACGCAAGGTGCTGACTCCCCTGACTCTGAATTGAGAGTTGAAATTCAGCTCACGGGCACCTTCATCTCTACAGGCAGAATTTTACTGTCCTATTTTAATCCAGGCAATTCGACCATGTGATCTGTGAAGCTGTATCACACAGTGTTTTCTAAATTCTTTTATCTCTACAACTTACAGGCGTTATCACTGAATTCCAAAAATGTCAGTTCCTACAGGCATCACTGAGTTACTTCATATTTGTAGAGAATGGACATTTTCTCTCCCTTTCTGTCTCAGTTCCTCTACCAGTTACACTAAGGAATAACATAGTACTCTGTAAAATCATTTTTAAATCAGCAATTAACAGAGTTGCAGAGATTTAAGAATTTGTATTATAATCCTACATCAATTATTTCCTCTCTGAACTCCCCCCACTCCATTTCCCTCCTATTAAGTGAAGGGATGCTTTAACAAGCTTTCCTCTTCATTATTAATAAGTAAATAACAGTATTTCTTTCTTCCCAATCTCCACCCTCTTTTTCGTAGATCTCACACTATTCTCCTTTCCTTCCCTCTAGGTCTTTACTTCCTTGTCTCCCTTTGATTCCTTCTCTCCCTCCTCTCCTTTTTCAGAGGCTTTCACATATGCAAGAGATGAACATTCATCACAAAGCAGTGCAGTTCATTGAGCAAATGTAGCTGCAAGGATATTTCTTGCAACAAACAAGAGGATTGTTTACAATACCTCTGCCCTTTTCTACCTCTCTCCCATAGCTCTCATCTTATCTCCTGCTCCCATCACCCTCCCTCCTATCGCCTGTTTTTTTTTCTCCCGTTTTCTTGGCCTCTCTTTTCCCCTGCCCACCTTTTCTCTATCCTGTCTTCACTGCTCTCCCCTCCTCTCCTCTGCTGGCTCAACACAAAATGCCTCTTCTTGTTAATGCAAAGCATTCTCTCCATGTCTATTCTATGAGGCAAGTTGTTCAGATGGCAGAGACAAAAATTCCTGATTTCAGCCCGCTTGATGGTGCCTTGTAGAACAGTATAAACATTGAGAGTTTGTTTCACAAAACAAACATGGCACAAGAATCAAATACACATAAAGCATAAACAAGAAGCTTATTCCCAGGGCAAAAAATTTATTCTTTGAGACTGTCACTTCTGAGATAGCTAGTAGAAATGTTCATTAATGGTCCTTCATAAGAGAGTTTGCCTGTCGCACTGGAAACAATACTAATATCTTTTTACATCTCATGAGATAGTGATTAACCATCAAACAGAAAGACATGTGCTCAATGCTCATCTGGACTAGGATAAGCATACTGGAGAGCACACTTTTTTTTTCTCTAGAGAAAACTTTGTTAAGTTGTTGTATTATATAAAATCTGTTCTTACCTTCTAGCGAGGTGACTAGATGAAAGAAGCAGACCATCCAGAGCCAACCCATTCCCGTCACTCCTCTTGCACTGATGGCAACTTTAGAATCCATGAAGATTCTCTGTAGATACAACCATCTCCAAAAACCACGCACCACTCCCTTGAAATGGTCAGTGATTTCTTGGAGTGCTTTAATATCTTCCCAAATCAAAGCACAGAGGCCTTTGCACAGAGATACTGGTTAAGGAAAAACAGAAGATGGAAACAGAAGTCAGGTCACAATAATACAGAACTGGCAGTTTTTATATACCCATCCATCATTTACTACTTCCGAGACACAGGTGAAAAAGAGTAGCACAGACCCAATATTTACCATATACCCACACCTCCCACCCCTCAAGATTTCAGTCCCAGTTGTTTTGTACACTGACAATACACACAGATTTTGAGACGTTCATGGCATCCATGAGAGTGAGGTTCCCAAATCAATGTTAATCTGTCCCACAATATAGGCTGTGTCCTTACTTAAGTCCTGACCCTTTGCATCTTTGGCAGTGTCCTTTGGGAGGACGCCATTCCTTTTCCCCTGTACGCTTTCCAAATTCTGTTTCTTATAATTACACTTTGCCTTTTCAGGACTCTGCAGGGCAGTATCCATGACAGGAGAGTTTTCACCATTTATGACAATACAAATCTGCACTGCTGACACACTTGTAACTGCATTTCAAATGTAGGCATTTGTCCCTTTAAGCATATTGAACAACACTATTGAAGCTGAAGTATTTTTCCCATTAATATGTCATAGGTGAGGAAACAAACGTTGTGATATTTAAGGTCAAATAGAGAGCCTGCCTTACAGTCAGGAAAAGCACGCAAGTCCAAATTTTTTATCTTAAGTGGGAAAAAATCCAAACAAAACCAAACAAAACCCCACCACCACCATTAAGAACCTGACATAAAGGCTTATCTCATAGTCAGGGAGCAGCATGTAGCCTAATCCAGCACAATAATTTTGCTAAGCAAGGTATTTCTGGCTCTATCTGCCCAATTCTCAGCCCACCAGAGAAATATCATGGTAATATGTAGGTTACATGCAAAAAGCCAGTATGTTTTATTTCTGTAGGTGCTCTTTGTGCAGAGCATTGAAAACACTTCAATGTCTTCAGTGAGACAGTGAAGCGTAGCTAAGGAGAAAGAAAAATGTCTCAGGCAATATAGAGAAATGGCTCAATAACTTAGCTGAAATAGGGGAGAGAAGAGTCGTAATTAAAAGGGGCAGCCTCACTGCAATTCTCTGAAAACCTAGCGATGGGGGATTTGAGCAAGTTCAGCGTAGCAGAGAAAAACTATGCGAAAGGCAATGGAGTGAAATCTGATTTGCTTTACTAAAGAGGGGGAGAAATTACTGGACAGGATGGAAAGTTCTTTCTTACACTGCCCCTAATGAGAACGTAGCGCACCAAACACAGATGAAGCAAAGGCACCCTGGGCATCACTAAAACATAAGGAAACTAAAGGGACCTCAAGAAGAAGCAAAAACTTTGATTAATGATTTATGAGGAAAGAGAAAAATAAAATCAGTTAAGTATAACTGATGAAAAATGAAGATTAAATGGGAGGATGGATGTAATACTGCATATTAGTTTATGAAACATGTATACACCATAGAAAAAAAACACCACTGGATTAAACTGTAAAAAGGAGAAAATTCCAGGCTGAATGATCAGAAAACCCTTCTTTACAGAAAGAACTATCCAAACACATAGCAGTGTTCTCCAGGAACAGGGCTGAAGACTACTGCCTGAGCCACCAAAAACAAGACTGGGTACACCGGAATCAAGCCTGTGTAACTACTCTACATGGAGACATAAATACACAACATTTGTACTGCCAGTCAATCTATAACATTATAACATCTAAAAGCCTGGTTTTTTAGGCCAGCCAACTCCTGAGAGATAGGGACTTTTAAACATTCATTTTGAAGGCAAATAAATGCAGAAACAGAGGTCAAATAAACCGAAGAAAACTTTCATTTCAGTCAGTGGGACTGCATTCATTTACAGAAGGTCTGAAAACAGCCCACAATTCAGACTTTCTTAATGTCACATAACTTACAAGTGGCAGGGCAGGAAACAGAACCCAAATATGCTCTGGCCGCTGGATCTCAGGCCAAAGTCTTGAAATTACTAGGTAATACGTAAGGAGGAAAACACTTTGCTACCACAGAACAGATATAACTAAAAAAACCCTGCTACCAGGGGTAGCAGAAGAAGCAGACACAAAATCATTTCTGGCTCCAAGGAATCCAGTTGTTCTCCTTCCCTTCCTACCTGCACATCTCTTTTACAACATCTGTTCAGCTTACCTTGGTAGACCCTGTATCCCAGCAATATTGCACTGCTCTTCATGAGGCATCATACAGGCTTTGTCTGGATTAGACTGGAAAATTATTTTTCCATGAAATAAATGGTGGCTAAACCAAAAAACTGGTTTTGATTTAGCAGTTAAAAAAGGTAAATCTTTTTTTTTTTTTTAATTTTGCCTCTTTCACACCTCAAAGAAAGATGCTTAATGAAGGGTAGAGGAGAACATTATGGAAGCATTTAAGGAGAGTAGGAGGGAAGCACTAGCCTCTCTGAATTAAAGAGTACCAAACCCCTAAATTGCTAACCACTGCCCTGCCCTTCCCCCCAGCACTTGATGTGTGCAGAATTTGACTACACCCAAAGACACTCATCTTTCTTTCTTTAGTTCTCCTACTATTTCTTCTCTACACCAAACTACTTAAACAGAAACCTCAAACCATCCCAACTTTTAAACCACCCTCTTTTCTTGTCCACACAAGCACCTTTCCATGGCCTTCTTAGCTTGTTACTTCTTCCAAAACCGCTTTCAGACAGATTACCTCTCCTTGCTACAGAATCCACTATCCCCCATTCTCCTCCAAATCCAACTGCAAAGTAATACACCCTCCCTCACAGGATCCTTCAACAAACTTCCTTAAATATCCCTTCTTGTCCTCTCTCTCTTCCAGCTACATAGAACTTGCCACCCATGTACCAGCTGTCAATCCTTCTTATGCAAACCCTTTCATAAAGGATTCTAAACCATTTTTGGGCATATACTTCTTCGGCTAGTGGAATGATCTCCAACTCCTTGGAAGTCCTGAAAATCATAAAGCATCTGAAAAGCATGACAGTTCCTGAGGATCCAAATGTCTTTTAATGATTCAACCCTATAAAACTGCAAAGATACCAAGCAGTCAGAAAAGACCAGTTATATATTGCCTTTGCTTTAGTACCAAGCTCCAAGAGACGGGAAATGGAAGTCTCCAGGTTATCTGCTTACATTATTCACCAATGCTATCATGATTGTTTACTTTGGCACCATCACTGTGGTATCTGGATTACCAAAATTTAATTGTGTTCAAGATCCCAAAAAGAGAGATGAATACAATCATCACCAGTATTTTCAAGAATCCTGATTTCTTAGCTGAACAACCAGCAAGGGAAAAAAGTTATTCAGGAAGCTTGTCAAGGTGAGTTTTGAACATCTCCAAGGATAGAGATTCCTCAGCTTCTTTGGGCGTCTGTTCCAGTACTGAACCACTACTGGGGACTTTTTTTCTTCCTTATATATAGTCAGAATCTCCCTTGCTCTCTTCTGTTGTATATCTCAACAGAAGAGGGTTAGCTCTTGTCCAGCATCTCAAAGCTTCTTCTACACAAGACTGCAAACACAAGCCATTTCAGCTGGAAAGCCTTGAATGTAAAACCAAGTATGCCTGGCTTAACTGGCACTGTTTATAGCCTGTTTCTTCTCACCAGACAGAGCCAGTGCTGTAATTTCTCACTTTTTCTGAACTCAATCTTGAAGCGGGAGCACTTTAGTACAGTCTCCAGGCAAATGATGCTCAGTGCTACAGGACAGATAGCGATAGTGCTCCCATATGTACTAGGACAACTAACCCTTGTATAGGCCTGTGCTTGTGAGATTTCTGTCACAAAGGGGGCTGCTGTGTGCCCATCCTGTATCTAAACTGTGGCAAACATGAGTATTTCATGCAGCCAGTATCTCTGCAGCAGTTTCCTTATGCAAATAAATTATTTCCTCAAAGACGACACCTGAAGAGCCACAGGGCACTAGTGTTGCTAAATAGGCCAGCATTGATTCAAAATTCTCTTCTATCCGTGCATGTGTTTTTATTAGAAGGGAAGCAGGTTTGCTCCTAGGTTTGTGTAGTCACTTATTTTAGAGTACCCCAATGGCCTATGTCTTGAGTCTTAATAGAGGTGGTATGTACATGACAAATCTAAGAGGGACCTCCTTAGAATGGACTGCTTTTTTCCTTCTGGGTTTGCCTGGCACTCTGAGACTGATCAAGAACAGTGACAAGAAGATAAACTGTATTAATTCTCTGCTGGCCACAGGTTCTGTGACCTAAGCTTTAAAGAAAACCCCCTGCTTTCTAATCCTTTTGATTCCACCCATAAATCTTCAGACAGACCTTCGCTGAAGCATGTTCTAGGTTAGTATGCAGAAAATATGTAGCCACAGATCAGAAAGTAATGCACATTGACCCTATTCCCCTCTGACAGATACCACCTGCAGAACCTGACATCAAATAGCAGTTAAGCATTCAATTGAACCATGCACCTGTCCGGGTTCTGCAGGAGGAATTCAGGCATGCCTTTAGGATTAAGAAAAAAGCTAGGATTGTTCAGGCACTGCACAAGCCTCTGGAGAAAAGATGAGAGGTTCTTCCTCTCCATGAATGGAATGTAGCTGTTTCTTTGAGTTCTGTGAAATTAGAGCAAACCAGAAGCAGCAGAAAGAACTGTTAGGCCCATAGCCCCCAATTCCTACAGGAGACCTAAGGTCAGTTCCAATATTCTATTCCCTAAAAGCTGACAGGAGCTTGATCCACTGCAGAGAGGATGCTCCATCCTGCACTACTTTGTAGAAATCCCAACTCTAATATTGGTCCACGTATCTCATTCCCAGGAGGCACGGAGGCAAATGGAAACAATGGGGCTGCCAACACAATATAAAAATTGTCAGTTCTTAATCAAGAGTTCCTCACAGCCTTCTTTATTGGAAGAACACTTGTGGTTTTGAATGTGCAGTCAAGAGAGTAACAATTCTTCGTGCTTTAGCACAAACTATATTTCAAAACACAAGAAAGAACCCTGAAGCAGATCAACGTCCATCTAACCCAACTTTTCTCTGTGTCTCCCGTGCCAGGAAGAGGTGCTATTTGGAGACAGCTTGCAAGCCTGGCCTCTATGTGGTCCACTCCCCTACTATTCGTCCAGCATCCACAAATACAAGACTAGGGTTGCTAGAGAGTATACCCCAATCCATTCCCTTTAGTATCTCTTTATGAATTTATCTAATCCCTGTTTTGAACTTGCAACAGATTTGAAAAGGTATCTCTCCCTGTGCAACAAAGTACTTTTATGTGTTTTAAATTGTTCTACTAATAGAAGCTGAAATAGTAACAATGCCAGATTTTTACTCTTTCTATTCTTCTTAACTGTCCCAAGAACTTTTCCAAATCATTTTGTTTCCTCCCACTGGAACAATGCTTCTTCCTCCTTCATTGTTAACTGACTCCTTTAGGCCTATTTCACAGTAGAAATCATTATATGAGTATAGCTTCCCTCTGCTACACTTGATTCAACAGATTTCCCTCATATTTGTCATACTTCTTCCTTACACAAAGCATCTAGAGGCAAAATGAATGCACCTCAAAAGATTCTTCAGGGCAGAAAAAATGCTGCACCTTTGCAGGCACAGTGCACATTTTGCAGTATGACTCATAACAGCTTAATATTATCTCTCAGTGAGAAGCATTAAAAATATAAATACGCACAACATCTGGGAAAGTCAATAAACTACTATTCCAATTAACTTGTGCTGCACACTGATTCACCACATTTAGGCAGGGTACAAAAAGTGGAATTAATACTTCTTCTCGTTCATGATAAATCGGGAACCATAATAGTGTTATACATCAAGAGGCCTTTCCCCCTCCTCTCCCTCCAGTTCTCTCCTACTGTAATTGCTCCTTCGCCACTAAGATGCCCTTGCAGCTACAGTCACGCATCTCACTAGAATAAATCTCGCAATGCTGTTGTGAAAAGCTGTCACTCAATGCCTGTGCAACACTTTGAGCATGACATAATACTGCCTACCTTCTTTCTTAGACAATAATTACAATAACTGCTATTAATAGAAATCTTTCTACACCCCAAACAGGAAGTGAATGGGGAGAGGAGCAACAAATAATTTATTGGTCAAGGCTTTAATATTATGAAGTTCATGTGTTTTTCTTCAAAAAAATTATCACTGGGGCACATATAGCAGCACAGAGAAATGTTTCATTAAATATATAAATCATTTCAATAGTTGCTGTATATCCTTTTATCCTCTGTTACTATTTGAGATTATTTTCAATGACTCCAAAATACTTTAAAAATATCTGGGAGGAGAGTGGAATTTGTAACAAAGCCTTGTGGATTTTTTATGATCCGTTCAGTTTATTAATTTAATTTTAAGAGAAAGGCTCTAGGTGCTAATGTATAACTAAGCTTAAAGGAATTCTTCCTCAACAACGTACTTCATAAAAGATCTCCTCTAGCTGGCTTGATCATTTGTTTCTTACAGATTATCTAAATAGGATTGTGTCTGTGTCTTTCGGGATTCTTTAAGTTTATAACAACAATCCAAAGGTTGATTTTGAATGCTCTCCAAAGAAAGGGATTTATTTCCTTGTTTACCATGGAAACACCAGGAGTCTTGAAGCTGATCTTCCATGCTCTGATTACACATTTCCTAGTGGGATCCAAGTTAAGAACTTTCATAGCCCTTAAAGGGAAGAGAAGCTTATTTTCATGAATTTTTATTAAGCCCTTGAGGCTCGGATAGGGTGCCCAAATTAGAAGCATAATCACTCAGACAACCTCTACAGTCAGTGGACTGAGCTGAATCATCGTCAGTAGGTACCTAAGATCTGCACTAATTAAAAAAGGGAGCTATGGACAGCTAAACAGCCCCCTACCGATGACTCCTTAGGTGCAGCCTAAAGGCATCTGGGAAGATTCTGAGCCTCTGTGCTGTCTTCCAAACCATACAGGTGGCCATGTTAGCGTGGCCCCGCCATAATCCAAGAGGAAGCACTTAACGACCTGCTACGCCACCTGGATGCTCACAAGTCTATGGGGCCGGATGGGATCCACCCAAGAGTACTGAGGGAG
>NW_009224745.1:0-11540 GCF_000690835.1 Fulmarus glacialis | reverse complement strand
GCATCCTGGCCTGTATCAGAAATAGTGTGGCCAGCAGGAGTAGGGAAGTGATCGTGCCCCTGTACTCGGCACTGGTGAGGCCGCATCTCAAATACTGTGTTCAGTTTTGGGCCCCTCACTACAAGAAGGATATTGAAGTGCTCGAGCATGTCCAGAGAAGGGTGATGAAGCTGGTGAAGGGTCTGGAGAACAAGTCTTATGAGGAGCAGCTGAGGGAACTGACATTGTTTAGCCTGGAGAAGAGGAAGCTCAGGGGAGACCTTATCACGCTCTACAACCACCTGAAAGGAGGTTGTAGCGAGGTGGGGGTTGGTCTCTTCTGCCAAGTAACTAGCGATAGGACGAGAGGAAATGGCCTCAAGTTGCGCCAAGGAAGGTTTAGATTGGACATTAGGAAAAATTTCTTTACTGAAAGAGTGGTTAAACATTGGAACAGGCTGCCCAGGGGAGGGGTTGAGTCACCTAAAAGAGGTGTAGATGAGGCGCTTAGGGACATGGTTTAGTAGGCATGGTGGTGTTGGGCTGACAGTTGGACGTGATGATCTTAGAGGTCTTTTCCAACCTTAATGATTCTATGATTCGACTCTATGATTCTATGATTCGACTCTATGATTCTATGATTCTATTTCTTTAGATAACCACAGTGCTTTCCTTTAAATCTCTCTTCTCTGACACATGTACTTGGCTAGAGAAGCCTCACAGCTTTGCTTGTGACCCTAGTTTATCTTCCTAACCAAAATTCATTCACCACTGCCCTGTGTTTCCACAGACTCTCTCAATGCCTCCCCATTATGTTTCTGCTATGCCTAACAAGATGGACACTGATCTCTTGAAACTATTGCAATTTAAAAAAAAAAAAAGAAACAGATCCTTTTCTCCACCTGCTTATTAGGTACTTGAATTACATGCTTATTAAGTACAACAAAGCTCCTGAATAAAATCTCTTCCCACCTCACAAGTTAACTTAATTGATAATTTTTATAGTGGTTCGTGTACTTTTCAAAGAAACACTGGTAATCACACTCAAGTTTCTAACACTTGGAAGTAAAATCCCAGTAAAATCCCAGAATATTAATAATGTTATAGAATGAGAAATGTGAAGAAATGCATTGTTGTGTATGTTATCCATCGCTTGCCTGATAGAAACTCTCCTAAAAAATAATAGGAATTGGAGTGATACAGAAATTGCTCCCTTTGAATTTTCATACAGTAAATAAAGGAGACTTCAGAAAGAAGAGGGAGAAAAAGAATCAGCAGCTGCCCGTCACATTTATCTTATTTGATGGAAAGAGAAGATAACAGCTGTACCTACTGGGTATGGTTTCACTGTGCTCTGATCAATTTTACTCTAATTTCTCAGGAAACTTAGTACAACTGTGCACAGACCCTTGCAATGCACTTTTATCTATGTGGAAAAACCCATGATGTTTTCAACTTCAGGTATGATATACCTTTAACAAGTATACTTTTATCTGTACAAAAGGAAGACATAAGGCTTCAGAGAGGAAAAAAATAGGTAATTTACAAGGTCTAGGGCACAGCAGCAAACCCTTCTCAAGCACTCTGTAAAAGGTTGTATTTCCAAAATTCTAAGCACATAATTTTACATTTAAGGGATTCAGCTTAAGTATCCCTGAAGATGGCCACATTATTAACTTCTAGGTGAAAAAATTCTGTAGTAGTAAAAATTCTTTGAAAATTGACATTTCCTCCTCCGGTACAACTGGAAACAGCTAAGTTTAAGTAAACGCTTCAAATTTCACAGTAATTTTATGATAGAACAAGTTTGAAAACACGGAAAAAGATGCATACTATTTTGGCATTAAAAAAGGGATGGGAAATAAAATTTTTTCACAAACAGTATTTAAACAAAGGATGTGTGACGAAAGGGTGTGTCCCTAAAACCATCTACTCAGCAATGCTGATCTTGTTTCTTTTTCATCTGAAATTAAAGTTTTATTATATACCAAGTTCTGATTGCTGATGAATGGAAAATTATAAACAGGCCAACCACAGTGTTAGCAACGGCCAGGCAAGCAACGCCATCAGAGAAATAACCTTGACATTTGCTGACCAAGTCTGTGAGAGCATCTGCAAATCTGCATGGACAAACCAATCATGGAGCTGCAAAAGGGCCTTAAAGGCACTGTCAGGACACTGGAAAAGAAATCAAGGGCCTGAAAGGTTGGGTGGGGGTGAGAGTGGCTTACAAAAGTAAGATATGGATAAGCCTAAGAAAAGGGATATTTTATAATAATGCTGTTTCCCATTTTAAATTAAGAATATAGCCTTACATGGCATGTCTAGAAATATATGAACCAAGATCTATGCACAAACACTCAAAACATACAATGGAGGGCAAAAAAGAAACTGAGAATACTTTTCTTAAACTGCTCTTTGTGGACAAAAGTTTGCAAAGCCCTTTAGTAAGGATTAAGATTTTCTTCAGCTGCAGTAAAGAATCTTCATTTTTTGTAAAAATATACTTACTATCTTCATCTCAAATTTTGCTTTTGACTTTATATGGGTTTTACAGAAAGGAATACTTAGCATAAGCAGAAAATGCATGTTATTCATATTCACAGCATCCAAACTTACGCTGCCCATTAGGAGACAGTGGCAGCATTGACAGTTCGTTAAAAGATAATGTTCCTCTTCTATGGGAATTCCCTGCATTTTGAAATTGCCTTTCATTCCATGAGAGAAACTGACATTTCAAAACAGACTACAGAAAGAACCAATAATATTAAAACATCTTCATTTAAGTGCTGCTCTTTTTATTAATCTCCGTTCTGGCTTCAAGGAGGCAACTTGGGTTTTCAGAGAATGCGCTTCATGATTTAAGGGTTAATTATAACTACTTTTTTCCATTTTAATCAGTTTCACAGCCTTGGGCTGTCATAGAGCTTGGTTCTCAAATTGTTGGCTGCATGCATTTGCAGATAAAGGCTACTTTTATTTTTAAAACTATTTAATTATTACCATTATTTATCATCGCTGGTTTTACTCCTGTTAAGAGAAGCAAGGAAAGAATGCTTCTTTGTAAAACAACACAGCAGAAAAGCACTGAAGTATAATCACTTTACTGACTTGTTAATTGCCTTGATCTTGCTGTCCAAACCTCCTCCCCCAACCCCACTCCATGCAGTTGTTTACCAGCTAGCTTCCATTCAATTATACCCACACACCTATTGCAGATAGCAGTTTTTGAGTTCATAAGGTTGCCCTAACAGAGGCCTGTAACATAACATAGTCCCTGAATGGAAGTGAGAATAAGAAATTATCTTCAGTCAAGCTGATTCCCCTAAATTTTGCTGACTGCACCAACAGGCTATACAATAGACAAGCTTTAGCTCCAGCTAAATGTAAATTAGAGCGTTTGATGTGGAAATATATGCACAAAACTAGGAAGCTATGAGGGAGAGAGAAAATGGCTCAGAGAAGAGTTCTACCACACAGTTTTCATGCTTATATGACCACTGTTTGCCTAGATGGGAATTCTGTCTGTTCCACCATTAGTTTGAGCCTCATGTTCCCATTAGGCACTAAAATACTACAAAATAATCCTGCACTGCCCTGATCATACTCCACAGAACTGCACATCAACACTAACTATAGTCTGTCCATAACCATTTTTGCAGGAGGCGTTACTGCACTATGCAGTAACAAGCAACTAGGGAGCTATCTTGGTAGCAATCTCTCAAGGCACAGTAAGAACACAGAGACAGGAACTATGAGACCTAGAACTTATTCTGGGAAAACTTTAAGAAAATAGATGATTTCTTCAGTTTTGCTCTCTTCAGTTCCAGTCTCCAAATCCATAATCTTAATTCAGACTCAGTCTCCTTCCCTCATAGAACCTTGGTCTCATTGTTAAATAACCTGAACTGAGCAACAAGAACAGAGAATATAAGGGTCCTATTCAACTTCAGAAACATCTGACTTGGTCTTTAATACTAATTTTCTTTTACCTTTTGTCAATGATATATAGATATTTATTTAGAGGGCAACATTAATGATTCATGCTGGTTCAAGGCTTAGACCAGGCTCTCACTTTGATTTTGGGAATCAGGTTGCCCAAAATTGGCTCTTGTCTAGGAGACAGTTGAGAGAGCAATGAGGCAGAAATGGCAGCTTGAAGAAGAGAAGTGAGATCAAGGCTGCAAAGAAGAGAGAGGTGACCTGAAAGGGAATGACTGTGTGGAACAATTAGCTGAGTTCAGTGAAGCATCATAGGGAGCCCATGTATAGTGAAAGCGGGTTAGAGAGCCCCACCAAAAATTTGAACTTGCCACTGGCAGAGCCTGCAGAACAGCCAATTCCATTCTCAGGTCCTTCCCTCCTCCTCCATCCTGCATTTCCAGTTCGTTGTTTCCACCCTCAGGAAATAGGAACATTATGTGCCACTAATACTTCAGCAGAACAGAAAAAGTCTTAAGAGGAAAAGGGAGGCCAAGCGGGTTACAGTAGAAAGATATTTCAGGCTCATAGCATCTCCTTCTGATGCATGTTTGTATTATTTTTTGTGCCAGAGATGAAAGCAATAACATATAAATCTCAGAGCTCATCCTGCCTTCTCTGTGTCTCAAAGGCATATTTATACTTCAGTGTTGATGCTGGGGCTCACTGCTCTTGTTACAGTCACATCCATCTTCAAAACCAAACGATTACACCTAAAATGGAGCAAGTACAACACACCACTTCCTTTCCTTGGATACCAACCAGTCTTGGTTGTAAGACAGCAGAACCAAGATGCATTTTCTGTCAGGAAGGTAGTCCCTCCCCAAGTTGCTGGTGAGACTAATAACAGAAACTAGAAGAGGGGGATGGGCATCTTTATTTAGACAACATCTGGCCTACAGTCGCCAGCCAACTGCAGGATTTTTGTCTGTATATTCCTTTAAGCTTTCCTAGTTATATTTTTAAATGACATATGCAATAGGGCTTCCACGACTTCCTACAATCTACTTAGACCCTTGCTGGAAGAAAACATGCCTTAATACTGACCCTGAAATCATCTACTTTGAGCAACTTGAGCCAGCCCTTTTACTTTAGCCACATTGCCTAGGATCCTGTCAATAGTCTCCCAGGTACTATATACTCCAGAGCAACCCTTTTTCAGTCATCATTAAGCTAGTTCTTTTTAATAGCATGTCAAAAATTCCCTGTAGTCTCCCAATCACTTTTGTTGCTCTTCACCGAGCTCCCAGTTCATCTGTGCCGTGGCAGAGAAGTTTACACAGTCAAATACAAATAGCCTATGTGCATTTGCATTAGTGCCATAAAGTCAGGGATTGTCCAATTTCAACACCACAGGTCCAGAGAGGCACAAGAGAAAATATAGTAGAAAACACTGGGCTGATCTGCTGTGATCTGGCGGGGAAAAAAAAGCAAAGCCTTTTTCAAAAGAATCATCTAAAAAATAATTTTAAAAGAACTTTTCGAGGTTTTAGGGCAAGTTCCCCCTTCCCACTCTGACTTCTATCCACACAACTCTTCATAACACTATTAGACACAGTGGCTGGTACAGACTATCAGTCAAGAGAAGCAAGACAGGCACAACAATTCAACGAGCCTATTCTGATCCTTTCACTTAGACTTGTCCAGTAGGTGTTAATTTACCAAAGAGAGTAAAACTTGCTTTAGCTTAATTCTTTTAAAGAACTGAACATTTTTACTTTTACTCTGTTTCCAAAGACTGATTTGTTTTCTTTACACCTTGTCACCACACACCCTTTTTTGGGGGTAATTCATTAGACAAAATCAAAAGAATCTATTTAGGAAACAATTTTTAAGCCATTCTCTTCAGGTAACAGGGATCTAGTTGCTAATTTGATTTCCTTAGTTGCAGGAACCTGCAGCTCTCTGAGACCATCCAGAGCCACTTCTAATTCAGGATGGCTAAAATTATCCATGAGAAACATGCAATTTGCAACACGATTCTTCCAGTCAGCATTAGGATGACTTTTGACTGAAACAAGGAGCACATGTCGTGCATCATTCCCATTACGTTACTTCACCAAATGTCTTTCTGGTGCTCAGCCCGGGGCCCTGAGCAAAAACGTGCTACAGGAAGGCTCCAAAAGAAAACTAATTAGTCTTCAGCTTGACTCCACATACGTGCCCCGGCAGAACAAAACACCAAGACACATGCAAACTACAGAAAATTCCCTCTGTCAAGCCTCTATCTATCTAGATTTTAACAGACCGCTGATTTATACTCAGGTCAGCACAATTTGTTCTCAAATCATGTTGTACTGCACCTTTACTGATTCCTAACATGCTTAGATACTGGAGGAGAAGAAGGCAGAGAAGATCCTCTCTGCACTAGTAATTAAATGAACATTCCTCAACAGAATTACTCCATTCCTGATACCATAATGATGGCAGTCGTAACTGCTGATATGGTGGCCCCTTTATGAACAACACATGCTCCAAATGGGATTAGCAAACTCACTGAAAAGGGAAAATGCCAGTACATATTTGCATTCCCATTGCTGCTGGCACCAGCTCAAAGCCTACTGACATTAGCAAGGGAAGGGACCATCTGGGAGACAACTGCAGGCAAGCATCCCAATCCAGCTGTGCTTCCAGCAACTTCTTCCTGGCTCAAAACCAAGAAGGAATAATTTCAAACATCTTCCTGGTGCAGAAAGCATTTCAGATTCTGCTTACTGGAATCAAATTGATCCTAGCTGTGAGTGAAATGTAACATTTGGAAATTCAAACAGTTTTATAAACAGTCCAATTTGAATTTCCAAATTGAAATTATTCAAAACCTGCCCAGAAATCACTGCAACAATATCCCTCTTGTGACACCCTACCCTCTTAAAGAATAGTTAGGCAGATAAGAGAGATCTGCCAAGGAACCCTGCTTCCATTTGTAGACAACCTCAGGATATGAGAGAAGCTGTGGTAAGCCTGATGCTAAAGGCCTCAACACAGGCGTCTATATCCTACACACTGTCTCTGAAGTGGTCAGCTGGGCCAAATAGATTCATATCATTTGAGTGTTTTACAGTAAGTGGGAAAGAGATCAGGTCATTTAGGGAGCTTTGAAAGCTTTACAGTAACTTGGAGGAACATCAGTATGCTAAAATAGAAATAATTTACGAAGAGTCAGTAGTCCTCAGTTTCTAGCTTCTAGGGTTTAATTACATGATTTAGACACATTGGATATTTTCCAGAGACATGGCACAGAGAAAAAAACTGCACTTGGAAACTGCAGAATCAGCAGAGGAATCATTTACTTGGCAAGCTTGGGGAGGAAAAAAAAGAAAAAGCCTGTCTGAAAATGAAGTCATGTATGT
This sequence comes from Fulmarus glacialis, assembly GCF_000690835.1. Lineage (NCBI taxonomy): Eukaryota > Metazoa > Chordata > Aves > Procellariiformes > Procellariidae > Fulmarus > Fulmarus glacialis. Next base: position 4,230 of record NW_009224745.1, on the reverse strand, counting down.
TTCAATATACAGGTCTGGGCTGGCGAGAATTTCTATCCTAAGGTGAACCAAGACCTTAAGGATTCCAGCCTTTATATGTAAGGCTATAGTTTTCAGACTGGATAGGCTGTGTTCTCATAGTATCCAGCATCTTCTCTACTCCCAGGATAGGACTTTTTTCCTCCTCTTTAAATGTGCATGTATGCATGCATATGGGAGGGTGTGTGTGCACGTGAAACATTTGAACAAAAATTTTCTTGACAAGCAAGCCCTGAATAGCAGAATGCACAGGGGCCTCTGGAGGCATGGAAAATTGAAACCAGTGACTAGAAGAGCTTGACTTCCAAAGTTGCTTCTTTTCTCAGAAGTGGTCTCAAGAACAATCTTCAAGTAGCACCTCCATAACAGGAGCATCAGCCTGCTCCATGGTGACTTTCTAAGAGGCAAGAGAGGATCTTCTGAAATATTGTGCCAGTACCTCCATAATGTACACACTTTTTAATTTTTTTTTTTTTAAACACCACATGTATTAATAGTACACTTAAAATAAAATGCTAATCCTGGTGGCAGGGGAATATTTCTTGAAAGCACAACACACGCTTCTGAGAAGAAAGCACTACTGTTGTTCTTCTCTTTTTTAAGTTTAAAACTCCTTGTATAAATCAAATGTGAGAAGAGTGACAACATGAAATGGCATTTTCTTACTCAGCAGATTTGCTGCTCACATGTCAGAGTACCATGGCTGACATGAGTAATTAAGGAGTTTTTACCCTTTTTGGGGTCTGTTTACGTAGCATAGTTGGCACCACTCAAGACAGAGAGCTAGTTTGCTGCTGTACATCATCTACAGAATTAGTTACAAAATCCACGTAAGTTATACTTATGCACACCCCCTGAAGTCCTTGACACTGCATGGTTGCCAAAGAGAGCAAATATGGAGAGAAGAGGGATGTCCAGTCCAAGACTTAACAGGCAGAAGCTAAACGATAAGGTTGCAAAGAGTTGGAAAACTGCTGAATTTGTGTAGCTGGAAAAAGGATGCTAACTGTATTGCTGTAAGATGATCTAAAACTTCCTAACAAAATAGAAATTTTCCTTTTTTTAAACAGTAAGATATAATACTAATTCAATACTAAAGCAGGTTTAAGAAAAAACATAAGAGAAAATAATGACAAAATTATAGGAGGCTCCTCAGTTTCCTCCTAAATTTTTAAACAGCTTTTCTCTGCATAGAAATGAGGCTTTTAGCCTCATGAAAAAAATATCATGAAAAAGATCATTTTACGTTTATGACCGAGAACAGCCAATCTGGAATATTCTTAACAAACACTTCTTCACAACAGCGCCCTTTTTGGGTAATATTGGCATCCTTCTTGGTGGCTAAACCGCTTTGTAAAGATCTAGGTTGACCATACATACTAATTTCTACTTCTTCCATCTTCTATTGTTTGTGTGTGCAGTAAACATATGCAATATGGCCACAAAAATGAGAAATAAAAAAAACCTGTGCAATCTTAAATGTGCTCTAAAAGTACTTTGCACTCATCTGTACCGACTTTAGGAGAACCTTCCACACAGTGGCTGCTGAGGGATAATGCATGGATAACAAGGAAGAGCAGGTTTTTGGGGGAGCAGACCTATAGAGGGAAGCATTCCTGAAGCCAGAGGAAAAGCATGCATAAATCTCGTAACAGTGCAGGTATCCAGGGCAGGAGAGTTGACCACAAAGCAACTCTATCTTAATGGAGGCACACAAGGTAAGGGCTGAGAAACTATAGTGATCTCTTACATGATTCTCTGCATATGGCACATGCAGTATCAAAGGGAAGAAGGCGAATACATCTGCACCTGGGCACAAAGAGAAGTGTACACAGTGAATTTGTAGAGGCATAAAGACAATTCTCAATGGACTGAGGGATCAGCTCTCTTGTCAGACACGTCTGCGGGCAGTCTATGGGAGCATGCTGGAGAATAAGCAGCTGTCTCCTTGGAGCCACCACCTGCCTTTCCCCCAAAAAGCATTTACACTGTGTCATTGGTCAGACTGCAAGTCAAATACAGAAGGCGAAGACAGTAGCAACCTTGGCCAAAAGAAAAGAGAGGAGACATTTTTTCCCCAACCCCCTCCAAAAAAGATCTCTATAACCCAAGCTGTTCTTGCCACAGATAACAGCTTGGAAGAGCTGAGAACCTCAGAACAAAGCAAGAAAACATGCCTTTCTGCAGGATTTCAGTGATTAAATTAGAGAGGATACAATCCTGCTTCATACAAGCTCCAATGCCCCTAAGTAATGGTATTTCCAAGTATCAAAACACATGGTCATACAAACAATTCTGTGCAGCCCAGTGCAAGCACAAGAAAGTCAAATAGGAGAGAACTCAGAAGACAAGAAAAAACGTTTAGTGGCTACAAGGGCACCACATACATGTCTGGGAATTAAAACTGCACCTGTAATTTGGCTAAGAGGACATACATGCAAAAGGCAGTAAAAGAAAAGATACAATTATGTGCAGTTATCTGAGGCTTGCCAAAACACTAGCAAAATAAATTGAAGTGGTGCAAGGTGTTGAATTTAGGGAATGAACTTCTAGAGAAAAACAGGTGGTTTTTTTTCAGCACAGAGATTGGGTAACGTCAAAGAAAAAGGGTGATTAGATTGTGGATTATCACTTCCTTTCCTGCTCCCAAAGGAACCTCAACATTGGAATTATCTCAAACTGGGAATGAAGAAAGACCTAAAAATAGCCACTAAATCTTGTATCAGTGGCTTGGGGCAGGTGGATCAGCAGTGACTAAATAAGAGGTCCACCCACGTCCAGTTTCCATGTTTCTGATTAGAACCTACGTAACAAGGAAGAAGGTAGCCTCCCTTGTTCATCCCAGCTGAGGCTGCAGATCTGTCTCTGTAACAGATGTGTCTGGTGGCAGCTACTCTTCCCACTATCTTGACTTTGTTGTTTCCATTTGCCCTCTCACTCTCCTTCCTCATCAATCTGCATGACTTGATACCACTGCCTATGAAGGATGCCCCTTGGGAGATTTGCTTCCCCATCTTTACTCTCTTATTTCTAGAACTTGTGGGGGAGGCAGGTGATATTCACTCTTCTCCCCAACCAAATGAGTGTGGTAATAGCACGGGAAACTTCAGAGTAAGTGAAATCACCTCAGTGGATCCATGAAAGGCAAATTTAAAATTACCCATCACAACAGCCCCTCCCACATTCACGGATTTATTTAGCATGACTAGTAACTTGCATCATCTCCTTGAAAAATAGGTTAACATGGCTTTTCTCTGTCACAAGCACTCATACAGCCATTTGTCCCCCACAAGAGCATTAACAACCCTAGCCACAAAGAAGGCCACAAAGCCTTCCTTGTATCGTTCCTCGAGGATCAGGCACCTACACCAGCATACAACTACCCCCACCTTCCTGCCTGAAGTTACCTTCAGAGACTTCAAAGGCAGCATTTAACTATGGCTCTTCAAGGAGCTAGAGAGAGAAAAACAACACGCAGAGCAGACCAAACACACCATGCATGTGTGGAAGATACTGGCTTTGATAGTAATTTCTGTGAAACCGTGACCCCATTTCAAACAGCTTTTCTCTCCTTGCCCCCACACGGCATCTGACAGGAGAGGTGCGCTTGGGGGAGGGTCTTTCTGGGCACTCCGAGTCCCAGTAACACAACCTTTAAACAGCAGATACCAGGAAAGGAGAAAAAACCCACAACCTCAGGAGTTTTAATCCCTTTCAGAAGTAGTACTCGTCTGTTCTGTGTCTCCCCCCTCCCCGGGATGGCAGAAACCCCAGGATATCCTCGACCATGGCTCTCTTCCTCAGATCTCTTCGGCCAGGCTCACAATGCCCTTCCCCGCCGCCCCCCTCGCCCGCCACAATACCTTTTGCAGGACTCCAGCAACACCCCCTTCACTTCCCAGCATTACTCAAGCAGTTTTCGCAGGAGCCCTTCCCGCTAGAGCCGTGGCGACCGGCCTCCCGGCATCAGAAAAGTTGGACAAAGACCATTTTCACCGTGTAAGTTACACCATCTCGATGGGCTAGCGCCAGGTCCCTCTCGCTCTGCACCCACTGCCGCTTTGTCCCCCGGCCCCGGGCACAGCCCTTGGCCCTCGACTGATTCCTTCAACAAGTCGGATGCTTGCGAGCAGTCCCGATCCTCGCGCTCTCTCCAGGCCCTTCTCTGGGAACGTTTTTTTCTCTCCTCTCCCCGCCCAGGAACCCTCTCTT
>NW_009224744.1:12256-24863 GCF_000690835.1 Fulmarus glacialis | reverse complement strand
TTTATTTTATTTTATTATTATGGATGTACTGCATTTCTAAACACTATAATCCAACATCTTCTGAACAAAAGTGTTTCAGAAGGGGGAGGGAACAGTGTGCAAAGTTCATTTTTTCAGGCCTTCCCCTCTGCTGACCTAAGATATAACTCAGGGGTAGATAACAAATGTATAACCTTAGTTTAGATTTTAATGGGTATACCTCCACACAGAAAAACTTGCCATGCTGAACACTTGCTTCCATAAGAGAGGCCCAGTGTAGAAAACTGGGATATTACGACACACAAAATAATGGAATAAAAATGCCTGTTGCCATGTCTGCTTATTACAAACTTTGATTCAAGCCAATCCTATTAGTTTGCTTCCAATCTTTCAATGAAGCTACTGTGTGTAGAGCTTTAGCAGGAGGTACTTGGTGCATTTCAAAATAGAGATCTTTTGGTTGGGCAGGGCTTAGAAGCAGAGGCCTTTCACACTGAGTTAAGGCAGTAATTCCCAATGGGAAGCACAGGAGCAAGAATTCATAATTTTTTTCTCTAGCTGGCATTGGTTGTAAATGGATGCAGCCACACAGGGTCAGCTGCAAACAGCTGCAGCAGTTCATGGTGTAAGTACGTTCCAGCTGCTTGTTACTGCCCTTCAGCTGGAGGTCAGTAAGGTCAGCAGGGAGCGGAGAACTGGAGGCTGAGCAGAAGAACGTCACCTCCTATTCCACTTCCATGCTTAAGCCGTTTAGAGTCTACAAGCTCAGTTTGTCCAAATTCCACCTCCACAGTAATTCTGGCAGCAGAATATAACAATTGGTTGATGACTATGCAAAATGAGGAAAAACTCAAGAGGCTTGAGGTGAAGAAAACCCTGATTTACATCTGAAAAATTGAACATGGAACTCAGAATCGGATATGAGCAAGCTGGGTTGCCAGGGTCGGTGGTACAGCCTTGTACAGCAAGCCTTCGGTTCCCCAACAGGTGTGCGCAGCATCTTTAGCAGTCACAGAGATGACCTCGCCAGAAATTTTCACCTCTGTTCAGGTGAAAGCTTGGTCTTCCAGGCTTAACTACTGAGTGAACAGGAATCAGAAGGAACAATTCCCTTATATGTTTAAAGGAACTATAAAACTTAAAAATGTAATGAATCACGGCAAGACCCAGATCAGAATTAGAATGCACACAGCCCATTTCTCAGGCTTTTAACGCTTCTCTTCTTTAATAGGACTTACTGTGGTTTCAGCTTATTTGAATAAAGCTTCAGATGTGTTTGGATTTATTCTAGCTTGAATGATGCAATGTGATATTCCTGGGATTCAGAGAGGACTATGGGATTCTCATAGGTATTTTAAGCTGAATTTAATGGGAAAGGTGACATGGATTGTCACACAAACGGAAATTGCCATGGCTACCAATAGTGCTAATCCAATGCCTTGACTGACTAATCCTGACCTCATTGTGCTCAATAAAGAACTAAGCAAAGATTTCTGCAGGTTGCTTGGTTCTCCAGCTATGATACCAGCAGCTATCTAACCCGATACAGCTTGAGGAATTTGCATGGATAATGGGCATGGATTGAACAGTCACCCAAAGAGCTACTTTTATAAATAATGCCTTTTGAAGATCACTAACAGAGTGCAGCGTAGGGCTAGCTCATCTGAGTTCAGGGATGAAATGGAAATCTTATGCTCCCTTCTTTCACACAAGAGCGCAGGGACAAGATCAACATACCAATTACTGCAGGAGGTATTACATCAACTATCAAGTTAATGAAATTAAACAAGTCCCTGGAGCTGGCTGATTTTGTTGCTTCATTAGTGGACCTTTTGTTCAGATCATGCTCCCATAGCTCCATGAGGTCCTGAACTCAGAAGCTACCAGCCGAGGAGCCATCTTAGCACAGAGATTTTGGAGTAGGTGCAGGTCAGGCCTGAAATCCAAGCAGCTGAAAGGCTTTGCAGCTGCTCAGGTTGCATGGCTAGATCCTGTACAGTTCTCTGTGTGTGCAAGTGCAGAGAAGAAAATGATGAGCAGGGCAGGGAATTCAGCAAGCAGCAATGAAACCACTGCTGTGCAGAGGCCAAGCAGCTTGTCCTTAGCAGCAGGAGTAAGGCCAAAGCTGGGTCTGCATGGCTCAGAAGTTCATTTGCATTCTGCCAATCCACTTTAAAGCTGTTGACTCTTCAGGGAGACAATCCCTGCAACTGTATTCCCCTGGAATCCAGGTTGTGAAAGACGACTGGAACAAGCTCTACATGCTCCCAGAGTCCCTCAAGGGCTACAGGAAGGCTCTCACAAAAGCACTTGCCTGGTTGCCTTGGCCCTTCGCACAGGGATTAAATTCATAAGGACCTTGAGACTTCTTTAGTTTCAGCTCTTGGAGTTATGCCTACTGCTGAGTGCTGGCTCTGCTCAGAGATGGCCTCTGCTCTCCCTACAGTCTCTGAATTTGTGCAATTTCCATTTTCTCCTTCCACTTTAAAGCACAGTACCAGTGTGCAGGCTGCAAATGAACGGGAACACATCAATGTCACAGGCAGAGAGTGTTCCTATACAAAATAAAATTTTTCACTTTTAATAAGCTCTAAACATTGGTCTGTAAAACACATCCCTTACCAAAATGCTCCCTATTTTACCAGCCATTTCTCTAATAACCCTTCTTGCACAGCAAATGTGGAAAGATGTTGGGGAGTTGCACTGTATTCAGGGGCTCCCAAAATTCTGGCAAGATTTGAAGGGAATATGAAATCCAAAGGTTTCCCTCCCATTCCTGTTTCCTAGTGTAGTCTTTCACCTGCTTTCTTCCTCCTTACCCCAAAGCTGCTAATACTCTTATGCTGAACGGGAGTGCGCAAGTGTCACTGTAACAGACAAACCACATGCTTTAAGACATCAGAAAAAAAATTAAATAAAATGTGGGGATCCCCATGCGCTGATGGCTGATTCCTTATCAACACATCAAGACTCTTCCCAAGTCCACAGAGGACCTGTTCTCTTTGGGACTCCTAAAATATTGACAAAAATAATTAAATTCTCTGCTGTCTCTGTTTCTTAAGCCCAGTCCACCATGTTAATACCAAAGCTATCTTTTAACCTACACGAGATTCCTTCATCCTCATACATCTCCTTTGGCTGCTGCCATGGTGGTTGGAAAATGATCTGGCTCTGAATGCAGCTGATTTGGCTTATTGCCAGGTAGATTAATATGGGGATGTGCCCTTGAAAGCCATTCTCACCTTTTTTGTAAATGTCCGGCATTTCTGTGCAGAAAGATAATGGTATAGTTAAATTATGGGTTTGTTTCTTTATTTTTCCAGAACACAAGGACAATGAAACTAGCCTAAGGCTGTCTACACAAGTCAGGCAGGGATAGCAGGCCAGTGGACAGACATCTGAGCTACTGAAATAACACTCAAGAGGTAAGTGCTGAGCATCTGTCCAGGTGCAGAGCTGACACAGGCTGCCTCTCAGTTCAACACATTGCTCAATGGCACTTTCATTCCTCTACACCCTTTTTTTGCTAGCCTGAGGAGAGCCATTTCTGTGCTCAACTCCTGTCAGAAAAGATGAGCTACACTTCTGATTATTTGCTGCTGGGAAAGTCATTCTAGTCAACAGTAAGAGAAATCATCTGCCTAGGAGTGCTGTAGACTGCAGAAACACGCAGATCTAAAACAAAGACACACACACACCCCTTTACCAAACCTGCTGGTTTGGAATTGTAGGCAATTTCAAAGGGGCGTAGCGGTGAGTGCTCCGGTACCTGTGGAAAATAAATTGGAACAGGGTGCCTAATTATGTTATCTTTTATGAAAATCCCAGCCAGCATCTGGAGTTCTGTGCTTTGTTGGAATTATGCCACCAATATACTTCTTTTTTGATGCATAAAATACTTGAACATAGCTGCCAAGACTATTCCTCTTACCTACCTCCTGTGTAACTCCCTGGAATTCAATCAGTCCTCAGGCCAGGCTGCGTGAGAAATGGAGTAGACAGTCAAAGAAGACCTCTCTGTTCATGGGTCTGGATTTCAGTCAGTCTAATATGCAAGCCTGTTTGGTGGAAATGTGCTGTTTGGTCATGCCTGTGAAATGTCACCTGTGGAGGAATAATTGGCTGATTGAAAGGGGACTTGGATGACACTTTAATAGGGTGGCAGGAGGGTTTGCCCAACAGTGTCAAATAGTGCTCTCAGCTCAGAACAGAAGCTGTATCATCTGTTCGGAGCATGAGATGCAAGAGCTCTTTTAAAGCCAAGGAGGGAAAGCAAGGGGAGGATATGAAATGGGATAGTAAGCAAGTAGTCAACCCATGAGGCCAGGACAATCGGAGACCCATTCTGAAACATGAACTAAGAGTTTGTGGTGGCTCAGGGAGGCAGGCAGCCACAGCCTCAGGTGATATCGAGAATTCCCAGTGACACCATGAAGCACAAATAGTTTAGGAAGTCCCACTTTAAAGTAGTCATCTTCCCTTTTTGCAATAGTTCTCTGCATGCATTGGAGTCAATGTGGGCTTGATTTTGATATCTGTTTGATTTTTTTTGTATACCATTCCTGAGAATACTGCTCAGACTTGGTTTTCAAAGTGAGGGGTTGATTTTTCTGAGTGCTTAGAGCTCTTGTTGACTTCAAGAGGAGGTGTGGCCACTCATCTCCTCTGAAAATCAGGTCCATCTTGTGTACGCATGTGGTTCTTTTTATTTGTCGCAAAACAAAAAAAAGTTTTGATGGAAAACAAGTTTTTTATCTTCTCTTTCATACAGACAACATGTAGAACTGCCCTTGGGGTTTTCAATATATTTACATCCTTTCACAATTAGCCCTAATGGGACAAATGTGGCTTGCTTTTTTTCTCTGAGCAGATACACTCAAAGCTGCAAAACATCCAGTGTTTAAATAGATCTCATTATATCAGCTACTTCAAATCTCTCCTCTTCATAGACAGAGGATTAGACTTCTTTTCACTGTCATGCAACATTAAAATAGGAAGGCATACACAAGGCTGACATGGATTTGACAAAAAATTAATGATTTGTACATCACTTTAATGCTTTAAATCTGCAATTCATGTATGCTAATTAGGTCATAATGGGGCTGTTTGGGAACAGAACTGTCATCAGGCTGCTCTGGCGGCTTCTGGGAGCAGAGATACAGCCCTGCCTTCCCCTGGTTGGCTCCTGGAGTCTGTGCTGTAACCTGGCAGATCTATGACACCATTTTTTTCTTGCACAATTGTTTCCTGGATGTGGTGTTTTAATCTATCAGAGTTATGATGGCATATCTCAAATAGCGAGCTCCTGGATCCTGCAATACATCCTGGTGGAAACAGCATCCAGGCGCTATATCTCAGTGATTGATTCCTTGATTTTAAACTGTCACACTCTATCTCATAGGGCAGCTGTCAGCTTCCCAGATGCATGAAGTTGTATTTATGCAGTGTGCTATGAAAAAAAAAGAATGACGATTTTATTTACAGATAAGTAAGGTTGTAAAACTTAGGAAAAACAAAAGGGGATTCAAAAACATGTCTATATTTTATTTTTCAGCTGAAAAGCCTGGCATATCTCTCTGTTGCAGGAGAACAAAACTGCTCTCTCGTTCAGAGATCTCTTTAGTTTTGCACCAGTGGTGCAAAGACAAAAGCTGTCACAACAGAGGGAGAGAAAGCCAGAAAGCACCTTCACAAATGGGACAACGGGAAGCAGCGCATCTTGCAAAATGATAACAGTGCAGAGTATTGTGCTGGATGATAACATGAGCTGCTGTCTTTGCTGACAGCTGTTCTTTACAGGTTCTACCAAAGCCCAAAGCTGCTTTAGAGTTTGAACAAGGGTACTTTGTATGGAAATTCCACAAAGAGTGCAGTAACAGAGGAGAAAGTTATGCCTTCCTGGAAGTTTTTTCAGGGAGAGTGTTATAGGTGTCATGGGGCTGATACAAGCTGCCTGAGGACAGCTTGATATTCCAGTCAGCTCCAGATCATAAAGGAGTATTTTCAGGAGATATACCACATTCTTTGTTCTAGAAAACTGGAAGAAAGGCTAAGTATAGATGAATGCTTAAAGATTGTGGGATTTTAACACTGGTTCTGCAAGGAATGATGTATTTTAAAAATCTGGGAAGCAACAGGTCCAGGTAGCAACTGGATTCTTCTGCCTGTGGGAGCCTCCTTTTGACTACTCTTTCGGTACATTGTCTTGTTCTCTCTCTTGTTTCTTCTCTGTCTATACACACACATGCGCACAGAGACATCCATTCACTCATATTTATGGTCAGAACTGTACTTGTGGTGAGTGTGCATCTTCTACAGCCAATGAAACCTCGTCCCATTAGGATATCTACCAGTCAGGTCTTTCCTTGGCCTATGTATCTGTACTGCACTTTGTAAAAGTGGGATATTTTCATCTCATTAACAGTAATAACACTGTTCCTCGTCCATTTGTTAATAGTCATTTTTAAGAAATATGGTCATAAAAGTTCATTTTCTTTGGCACTTTGCATGGTCATATGTAGAAGAAGAAGCCTTCTTATAGCATGTCTGTTCCCCTGTAGAAAAGCACATTCAAAGCATATCTCCAAGGCAAAGCAGCTCCGTTCATAATCTCACTTTTCATGTACAGTCAACAATCAAAATGAAAATATAGAAGGTCTGCTAGGTGGCATGTCTTGCCTACTCTGTAGACACAGTGCCAGGATACATGCTGGATGATCTGAGAAGTGCCGACGTGGCACATCTTGGAGTAGTGGCCCATTTTGACCACTCTGCAGCACTTTTGTGCAAAGAGTAATGTAGACAGTATGGACTACAGAATAGCTGTAAGTTTTGTACTCTGCCTCAGAGTCCCAACAGAGATTAAAGCTCTCCTGAGGTTGGTGCTGCATACTCATCGTAAGAGACTATCTCCCTCCCAAAGCTTGCAGTCAAACAGACAAGACGGATGAAAGATGGGAAGTAGAAGAGGCACACAGAAGTGAAGTGATTTGCCTGAGGTCACACAGCAGGTCAGTGACAGAGCCAAGAATAAGAAGCCTTGCTACTTCTTGCCAGCATGATGTCCATTGCCTAAAGCTATGTACAGAATTTCTCTGAGGCTGAAATGCTCACAGTCTTCTGCAGGGCTGCTGCCAGCAGCAGAGTGCAGCTGCGCTGTGGAATGATGGCTTTTACTTTCTCCAAGGGAGCTCTGTTCATGGCCTTTGCGGGGCTTGAGCCCAGGGCACTGCAGTGTGAGTTTGTGCAGCTGCCCTGGCGCTGTCTCTTCACTGATCTGGCAGCCCTATGGTAACACTGAGGGGTAAGCACAGTCCGGTACAGACAGAGTCTGTGTGCACAAGACATGTGCTATTAAACACAGTATTTGCCAACAGTGAGATGTGATGAGCTCCCTTTCTTCTTCCCCCTTATCTGGGCTAGCTGTGCTTTATTGATTAGCAAAAAGTCTTTCTTGTTGTGTTGTTCTTTAGTTCTTATTCATGATGCAAAGAGTATCTTTCCTTTGCACAGGGAGGCCAGACATGACATGTGAACTTGAAATATGTTTGTGTAGGGCCATCTTTCAAGAGCTTATAGTTAAGATGCTCTGCCACTGCTAATCCAGGTCAGAACTGGCTTCCCTGTTGGGGTAAAATAAATAAAGACAAATGCTTCTGTAGCCTCACAAGTATAATTCAGCACAACACTGGGCAGGACAAAGACAACCTGCCTAATGACTTCTCCAGCTTTTGCTGGCTTTTCTGAATGAAGTCTGCTCCTGACAGGACAAGCAGCTGGAGCCAGGCCAAAGGAAGCAACAGGGAATCCAGACAGAAAGCATTTGTCATAAGCATAGTTCAGGTTGCCTTTGACTAGTATGCTGAGATTTTATGCATATTATAATTTATTTAAGCCCTGGACCTTCTTGTCCTTACTTAGAAGTTGCATGTCATGTGGTGCACCAGACCAGTACATAATGACTACATGGAAAGTACCAGGTGTAAAGTGAGAGCAGTTAACAACACTAAGGTGACAGTATGTGCTTAGTGATAGTCCTAATCTGAGAAAATGCAATCTGCAGTGTGTGTTTTGTCTGCTTTAGGTAGAAATTGTCTCCTGATTCTCTGGATACAGCAAACTTGTCAGCAAGCACATTAATGCCAAATTGATTTTTTCAGCAGTCCTCGTCCCAGTCATCATTTCACATGTAAACATACTGAGAGATAAAATCCCTACCTTTCCAGTGAAAGGCAGCAGCTCTTTCTACAGGGACTTGTGGTATTTGGTGAAGTTCACCATGCAGGACAGGAAATCCGTTGCTAAAGAGGCAGGGTGCGAAAATACTGGCCCAGTTTCAGTTCAGTTGTCCTCAGCATCATCACTGATGTCCTCAGAGTCACCAGTGTCACATTCCTTGTGGCAAAAGCTGAACTCAGCTTTCCCCAAAATTAGTCTGGTGCTTGGTATCCAACTGGAGACACCCTGGGTCTGAGTCCCAGAGGTGGCAAACACCCACAGCCGCAGGAGCTGTCCCACAGCAAACGCCGACCACTGCGTGTTGGGAGCGGCTGCCCAGCACCTGAGACACCCACACTGAGTGGCACTTCCGCCTGAGCTCCTGAACTTTGTATGGGCCCAATTCCAGCTTTTTTAGAAATACCTCACCCTGCTCAAGGAAACCAAAGGACTTTTAAAACATGTCTGACGCTCTGCTTTCTCCTTCAATTTAGCTGCCTCCCATTTCCCCACCTCTGTCAAGCAGCCTCCTCCATATGCATGTTGCCTGTCATCTTACTCAGAAAATGCAACTATAAAGCATAATTAGTATTAATGATGTGAGAGATTGAGTTTCTTATTCATATTAATTGCTGATTAATGCTTTAAATGTCTCTAGCACTTACAAGGATTTTAAACTAGAAGTATTCCTTTCTGTGGTGTCTTCTCGGAGGGGGGCTCTTACTGACTGGAGCTGACTAACCCAGAGTGTGCCATGGGGTTGTTTATATGTTCAGGTCTGTTACCACAAAACAGGGAAAACACTGACAGAGCTTACTTAAGGGGGAAGAATTATTTCACAGCTAGTGCTGCACTGAGCTGCGTGTTTGGATTTTAAATAAAAAACATTGCTGTGGAGCTCGAGGGGCCTTGTGTGAGCCTCCTTGGTAGCAGGTGGAGGAGGATCTCAGCTTTTATTATATCTCTGTATGTGGGTAAGCTGGTGCCTTTTCCTCTGTTAAGGGAACTTCTGTAAATCAACCTCTAGGGCTACCTAGAGCAGCGCTTGGCTCTGCTTTCACAGCCGGAGCTTTCCTATTCGTAGTGTTGATGTATTGTTTAAGCATTTAACTTTATCATGTGTGTCAATGTATCATCTTAGAAACCAGTGCCCCTAGCTTCTCAGCCCTGCCCTGTGAATAGCAATGACTGCTAAGGAGTCTAGCCAGTGACCTCTTTGGTGGGCAGAAGTGGTCACAGAGACCAGCACAAGAAACGTCCATGTTCTCAAAACCCAGTCCATACATATGAATTAGATATGTAGGGTAAGGATTCCAGCTAGGGAAGTATTTGGGTATATCAATGTACCTATTCCACAGGAACACTTTCGTAAGGAGAAAGGGGAATATACTGCCCATGGAAGGAACCTCTGAATTGTATGAATTCATCCATAGGAGGGGTTATATTGACATAACTATTTCACGGAGAGCAACCAACATGAAAGCTCTTAGACTGGCTGGGCCTGCACCTAGAAACAGCAGTCCCATCTTCTGTGTAGGTATCTGATGGCATTGCTTTGGTACTGCTGCTTTGCAGTTTAATTCAGTTTCTGCATTCTGCTACCAGTGTGCAGGTCTCAGCTGGAAGAAGTAAATGCTGTGACTCAGCTGGGCTGGTTTAAGAGGTTATCATCTTCCAGTTGTTTCTCATTACACCACAGCAGTTCATAGTAGGGTTGGCAGAAGGGAATATGTGCTGTCAGACTACCAGGGTCAGGGCTGTGTGACGCTGCTGGACCAAGAAATGAAATGGTGAGGCAGAGGCTGGTGCTCCCTTCCAGACGTACCAGAGCTTCTTGTCAGAGCCCTGCATCCTGGAGGAGGGACTTCAATGGCATTTCTCCACTGAGGTCAGGAAAATAAGTTTAAAATTTCCATCCCATGAGCATTGGGTCCTAGGGTGATACTGCATTTGCTGATTGTACGCCAGAGGAAGGGTGACAGCCTGCAGGAAGGAGCAATCTCTTGCTTTTTGCCCTCAGCTGGAGTGGGAGGCTTGCAAGAATGTGGAGGTGGTTGCAGGCAGCCATTATCCACATAATTTTGTTGTCCACAGAAAAGGAGCTGTGGCTTGCAGGGATGGACCTTCCTCAGGGGAGGGGGTTGGTTTATATGTATGTCTTCCTGCAGGTGAATGCTTCCTAGTTTGGGGAGAGGACAGCCTGGCTGTTATTGCATGCTAAGGTTGCTACCATGAAACCCCTCTTCTCTGTAGTAATTCCAAGAGGAGGAGGGTAAGGGGTGAGTTTCACTCCGAGGATACAAAGTGTAATGGAGTGCATCACCCACCTGCCTGTCCTCAATAGTGTGCTTTCATTGGCAATGAGTGGGCTCATGATCTTTCATATGAAAGATATTGCATTAAACCAAAATATTTATCCTAAGGCTGTGTTCTGAAAGCATGTATGGCCTTTAACTTAGCTTCTCGGTGACATCTCTGTTTCAGATTTGTGGCCTTTCTGGGAAGACTCTGAACTCTGGTTTCAATTAATCTAAGAAGGGTTTGTTCTTTTCGATCCGATTCAGGCCACTCATGTAGAAAGAGATGGCCCTGTTACTGGAAGTTGTGTGAAGTTTATTTCAGCTCTAGAAAAATATAGTTCTGACAGGCCCACAGTGGAGAAGGCCTCCTGGGAGGGCAAATGCGAGATAGTGGTCTGACAGTAGGCTGACCGAGGTGTTTATAGGTTAGACAGAGCTCAGGTCAGCTGTGCTCCCCAGCCCATGCTCCGTGCTCTCAGAGATGCAATATGGCCCTTTCCTTCTTGCTGTTACGATTCTTCACAAGGACTAAAATGACACATTTTCCAACCCATTTAACTTTTTACTTCACAGAATGTTTTAAAATAGTAGGTTTTTGGCAAGCTCACAGATTTTAAGTTCAATAAATAAATCTTCCTATTTTTTAAAGGCTTTTAATCTCTGTAAATGTGACAAACGGACCAGAAAACATAGGCAGTTCAGAGGGGTCTCAGATCCATAGTGTGCATGATATTTAACTACAGGAACAGCACACTGTATGCAGACGTGTTTTAAGACAGAGTTAAGATCCCAAAGTTCCTTATGCTGGGTCGCGTCTGGTCTTTCTCTCATAGCCCTGGGACAGTGGCTGTCCCCTGCCTCCTACATGAGGGTGGGCCCAAGATCGCCACTACACCCTGCACCAGAAATGATGCAGCCCCACTCCTTCTCTGTGTGGCCAGAGTACTTCAGCCTCTCTGGGAGGGCTCTGGTCTGGATGTTGCAGCCTGTGGCCCTGGGGATGCGCAGCACAGCCTCCCCCAGAGCTAGTCACATTCCTGCAATTAGGTTGGGTTTGTCCAAGTGGTTGCACTGCTCCATAGGCCCTCAGCAGTCCGCCTGGGTTAAAATGCCCTTTAGCATGCTCAAAATTATGAGGGATGTAGGACTGCTTGGGGTCCTTAGTCGCATATTTGCCTTATCACTTGACAGCTGGGGTGAAACACACATTTGCAATGAAAATGGGGGTACAAATGGACATTTTAGAAGTGTTTCTTCAGCTATTATGTTGACTGTCATCTGAACTCTTTGCCCTCCTCTGTGACAATTCAAGGAGGGAATAATTTCCAGTGTTCTCCTAAAAGATCCTGGGTATCATACAAATAGTCTGACATAGATTGATTTCAACTAGAAGCTATTAAAGAACACTGAAAAGCCACTCTGCAATGCCCCAGTCCAGCCTTTGGTTGTGCGGTGTTGATATCATCAGTGTAAGGAAGCAGGAAATTCCACACCCAGCACTGGAAAATAAAGGAAGAAGTTGGATGACAATTTTCAGGCCATTTAACAACAGATTTGTGACCTATTTTTTAATTTTTCAAACAATGGCTGGTAGATTGGGGCTTGTTTTTCTTTTTCATTACAACTATTCAGGAGTTAGTTACTTTCTTTTCATTAGAATCATAGAATCATAGAATCGTTAAGGTTGGAAAGACCTCTAAGCTCATCGAGGCCAACCGTCAACCCAACACCACCATGCCCACTAAACCATGTCCCTAAGCGCCTCATCTACACGTCTTTTAAATACCTCCAGGGATGGTGACTCAACCACTTCCCTGGGCAGCCTGTTCCAAGGCCTGACCACTCTTGCAGTAAAGAAATTTTTCCTAATGTCCAGTCTAAACCTCCCTTGGCGCAACTTGAGGCCATTTCCTCTCGTCCTATCGCTTGTTACTTGGGAGAAGAGACCAACCCCCACCTCGCTACAACCTCCTTCCAGGTAGTTGTAGAGCGCGATGAGGTCTCCCCTCAGCCTCCTCTTCTCCAGACTAAACAGTCCCAGTTCCTTCAGCCGCTCCTCATAAGACTTGTGCTCCAGGCCCTTCACCAGCTTCGTTGCCCTTCTCTGGACA
>NW_009224744.1:3075-12167 GCF_000690835.1 Fulmarus glacialis | reverse complement strand
CCTGCTGGCCACACTAGTTCTGATACATTGAGCATGTGTATGTGTGTGTGTTTTACAGAAGCAGCAAGTAAGGCTTTCAGTCCTCCCTTTTGCATGGTAACTAGAATTCAAATTCTGTAATGAATTGCTCAAAATACAGATATGCCTATGCAATGCTGACTTCATCAGTATTCTGCATTTTCATTGGTAAGCCCAGTGCAGCCTGCCCACGAGTTTAGTGTGGCTGTTACAGAGGAAGAGGAAAGGAAATGCCAGCCAGTCCAAACACAGAATATTGAAAAGGTCAACATAGTAGAGCATGCTGCTATGATTCATAGAGACTTTAAGAGTCTAATATTTCATCTCATGACAAAGATTGTAATGAGAACTGAAAACGGCACAACATTAATTCATCTTTGTGACAAACACTGTAATGAGAGTGGAAGTGTACAAGCTTCAAATATTCGTGTTACTGATCTGTGGTCCTTGTTCTGTAACAGGACACACACCCCAACTGCTCGCTTAGAAATAGAAATCTAAACCCAACAACTTCTACAGCTACTCTGAAAAGCCTATTACATGTTGTGATGCTAATGCAAGCAGAGCACGGCACAAGCCTTCCAAAAGCAACCAAATCTGCTGTGTGCTGCCCAAGCACATGTGGCACACTAGCACACAGTCTGGCTGCCATGGCATGACCATGCTGAACTGTGTACGTGCATGTGTGTTTGTACAGTTGTATAACAAACATGCTGTTTGCATAGGCTTATGTCCACAATGGTAGAAATTCCCTGTAGATACTGGGAGTTGGCTGGGGCAAAGATGATAGGCTGGATAGTAGCAAAAAGTCTCTTATTTTCTGCCTTTGACTAGTCCTTATAAAATGGAGGGGGAGAAGGTATGTGTATGTAGAAAGTGCTTTCACTTACTACATTTTTAGTTGGCATTTTCCATGTTATCCTTAGGGTCACAGCAACCTAAGCAGAGCATGAATTGCAAGTCTAATTTTATTTTCTGTTGGTTTGCTTTTAAAAAAAAGAAAAAAAAAAGAGAGAGAGAGAAAGAAAAATAAAAGAAATGGCATATGGACTGTGGCAGCAGTTCTTGGAAATGCTCAGATTCATTAAATAAACAGACATATATTCTTTGTATTCTTAAGTATTGTGATACAAGAGGCTGCAATATCATACTTCACTTTCTGGGCACTGGGCACAGCCTCTGGCTTCAGCTCCACAGGCTGCTCTAACACGGGGAGTCCTCTGTCCTTGTAGAGTGTCACTGTAGATCCCCCTCCACCCTACCCCAATGTTTCCAGGTGACCCATCACTTTGCGTACCTCAGTCTATGGCTAACCAACTTGATCCCCTCTGAAGAGACTTAATGATGATTATGTGTCAAGCGTCCTGAAAAGCTTTGGATGTCTGATAAAAAGCAAAGAAAAGAACTGGCAATTTTCAGAGGTCTGGCCCCAAACACAGCTTGGCTAGTGGGACCCGGCCCTGAACAGCACCTGAACTGTTGCTAGAGTAGGGTAGTTTTCTGTCTGAGAGCAGGAATCTGCTATGGCGTGGATCACATTAACCAGTGGGATCACATTAACCAGAGAAATTCTTGTTGATCGTCCTTTCCCTTCCTTTCCCCCCATGCTTGCAATTGCAGAATTTCCTTTAGGCAATGGAAGCAATTTACTTGCTTAAGTAACATTAGGAAAGTATTTAACGTATATTTAACAGTGTCACAGTGCAATTTAGCAGCTGGAAACAAGGAGCAAATGAGCACCATGTGACATACCAGCTCGTAATGGGCCATCCACAAGTGCTCCGTGGAGCGTAGTTTAAGAATCAGTGTCTTATTCCACGTTTTAAAGAAATCCATGTTAATAAAATACTCCATCTCTTTCACACACACATATACAGACATGCAGAAATGTGTGTTTCACATTGCAAACTATATAGACAGAAGATGTGTTAGCCACTAATGAAATGGAGCTCTGGGAAGGCCTGCGCAGCTGTTTAAAAGCACACAGTCACACTACACAGCATGCTGGAGTGGGAAGTGAAGAGAAATATTGTATCAGGTTGTAACTACAGGAGGAATTTAGATAAGCGGAAGGAATTTAGAAAAGCAGAATGTGATCACCCACACTGAAATTTAATTAGACCTCCAGAGCTTCTACCCTCTTACAAAAGGTGTTGTAGGATTGCCAGCAAAGGCAGGCAGTTACTATTCTTGTGCTTGGCAATGTACAAACACGCAAGATGATATAATTTATATCCTGAAGACTTAACAGTTTAAAGCCCCCAATTAGTGTGTCAGGAAGAAAAGTGGAGTAGAGATAAATGGGGAGAGGTGGGTTGGGAGGAGAGAAGAGCATGTATGGTTAACTGATGGTTTTGGCCTTAGTGAGACTATTTGCAATGCTTAAGGTGCAAATGTGTGTGTATATTTTCAGGGTCAGAGCTTCCTTGAAAACAAGCTTGTAAAAGATGAGTTAAAATGGGGAGGAAAGGGGTGGTCAGAGGATACTGGAGAACAAACGTATATATGAAGTGTAGGCTTTCTGTAATTTTGAGGTTCCAAGTCATCTGAAAAAAGTGTCACGTTAAAAAGGCAACAGTCTCATGATTGCTGAACCCTGTTGCAAGGGAAGAGGTAGAAGGGCAGAAGGGTGGAAGCAGGACTCTGGTGTCTCAGCCAAAATGAGCTGGAGGTGAGTGGAGATCTGCAGTCACATACTCACTTATTCATAGTTTCCATTAAATGTTCCACTGTGAAGATGGATTATACCTTTTAACACCATGCTGAAGCTCCAGGATTTTGCTTTCCCTGGTGGATGCCTGCTGTTCAAGCCGGGGCAAATGTACTATGAAGTCAAAATATTTGGGGTGGAAAACCTGGCCCTCACTGGAGTTGGTTTTAAAGATCTCTTTGACTTCATTGAAGGCCTAGTTTCACCACTGGTACTTTTATGAGCCATTTTAAACTTCTGTGACATTTTAAACTGACTGTTTTGCAATTGGTTTCCAAGCATCTCTTTCATGCTGGAATGTCACATTAATTCATTCTTAATTGATCCATACGCTTTTAATTTTCTAAATCCAAACAAGTCTAAAACTTGAGTAGTCAAGATAGTATCTTAAAGTTTATTACCAAAGATCTAGTTTCTGTGGTTCAAATTCCCTTGCAGAGGTAAGAAGCAGCAGCTTTTTTAAAAAAATAAAAACATCTTGGAAGAAAGGTATGTTCCCTGAATAGTGCTATTTTTCCAAATAAAGGTGTTTTAACTGTGGTTATTTAAACTGCATTTGATCTCAGAGGATGTAAAGATGAGTAGACATCGTGGTTACTTGATTTCTGCAAGCTGCAGTTGCTTGCCAAAATATAGTTGGAAGGACTGCTATTTAGTAAGACTTTGTTAGATGCTGTGGTCTTCTTTTTTCTCTCTTGAACAATGTGAAATATGTCCATACTGATTAAAAATATTCAAGCTCCTACTGCATGGCAGACATAAAAAATTATAATTTATATTCTCATTTGAAATTAAATTTCAGTGGAAAATGGCTATCAATCTCACTTATAGAAAAGAAAGGTTTTTACTACAGCTTTATAATTCTAACAATATGCAGATATGTTCTACTTCTCATTCTAGGGAAATAGGGCCTAAAATGTAGAGGGTGTCTTGAATTTACAGAGTCTGAAAGGATAAGCTCATGGCTTATTTTGTGTCAGTAATGAACAGAAAAAATTGCTTCTCATACTTCCATTTGGCACTTATTTTGTATTTTCTGCAATTAAAGTGGGGTTATAGTCAAAGCGACTTTAAAAATGACACATTTATCCTCTCGCAGTGACTCCTGTATCAAATTTTCTCTGATTATAAATCAAGAGATGATTTCACTAGCTGTCAGCACTGCAAATTCATCCTGGGATCTCAAACTGCAAGCTGCATTCTTTATGCTTATTACAACATCATTCGTAACAAAGACCCAGGAATGTGGATGTGATTGACTCTGCAAGACGCAAAGCATAATCCAGCCCATTCCCCCATGGCATAGCTGGGGGCACAGCAACACAGGGAAATGGTCTGACATAGCTGTGAGCCAACATGCCCACCCACGCTATTCTTTTGTAGGCATGTCGGTGTAACTCCCTCACGTGGACTTTCTAGCCCAGAATAAAGTGTCCAGGTTGGACAGCACTACAGTCATATGAACATCCCTTCACATGCTGAATAACCTACAATGACTCGGGTGCAGTCCTACCCTGCAAAATACAGATCTTCATCAAAACACAGAGATGCCCAGGCTTTAGTTTCAGTTCAGCTCTATTTTGTCTTTAACCAGAATGAAGAGATCCCAGTGTCTGTTTTGCCAGTTCTCATGTTTCTAAGTACCTGCCCAGCTTTTCATTTTGACTTTTTTCAGTTAGTCCAATCTCCTGTTGCTCAGCTTTACCCGGCAAAACAAAGCTGCAGTTGTAGGTGCTGGAGGCACAACCATGGCGCAGGCAGTAGCATGGCATGGTGCAGCAGCCCAGAAATGTTCACAAGTGCAGAAAATGGTGCCTTCCCTTTGCTAGCAAGGTTTACGCTAGCAGAGGTGTACCTCTCTTGTTCTTAGTCATCTTCTTTCTTTTTACACCTTCATTTTCCAGTGTCATCAGCACCACAGGGACTTTGGTACATCTGGCCTCCCCTAGTCATCTGTCCCACTCAGAGGTCACTGCCTATGTGGCAGGTTTAGCAGTGTGAAGTGGTCTCCAGGCTGCCACTGCTCCCTGCAGCCTCTTACCTTGAATCATCAGCAAAAGGAGGTTTCTTCTCAGTTGCCAAACTGTAAGCTGGAATTGCTGAAGACCTGGTGTCTGCTCCACTCTCCTGAATCTGCTACAGGGAAAGGGAGCGCCTTGTATGACAGATTTGAGGTCACTGATATCCTTACAGGCTCCTACCATTGCTTACTCTGCCCACAGGCACGTGAGCCGGAGCCCAGGGATGCAGGATGTAGGGCATCTACATGGCTTCTCCGAACTTCCAGACCCTAGCACAGAGAAGTCAGACTGGCATGTTAAGAGACCAGCAACTGTATTGTGTCAAGCCTATTTATCACCAGCTCCAGGTGTGGGAGTCATTTAGCTTTACGTTTTACGTAGCAATTTAGTGTACTGCCACCTCACCAGCCTGCTGAGACATCTTCTAGCTAATTATGCTCATTCAGCTCATTCATTAAGCATATACTGCCATGAACGTCTCCTTCGTGCTAGGGTAGTGCAAATCTAGCTGGCAAGTGAAAAACAAAAATGGTTATTGTTGCTGTTAGTAGTGCTGGCACAGGAGAGAGATGTTAATGTGCATACAGACTCAAAAATAAATGAAATGTTTGACAGAGAAAAATGAATTGGCGACGTTCTTCCATCTTTCTAAGAAACTGACAGTGTATCCTACAGCCATGGGGTCCACATGCTGACAGTTACAAAGAGGTTTTGTGAACAAACTAATATAGACTGTGTCAGCCTGCCATTAGTTCTGGAGTTCCCTTTCTGGGCAGTTTGTAAAATCTAATCAATGGGACATTTTTCAAAAATCTATGAAAATTGTGAGCCTGTAATTGTGCCTTCCTAAAATAATAACAGGGAATCTGGCAAGGGAAGATGAAAGCTACACAATGTGCCTTTCTTCCTGGCTGCTGCTGGAATGTGTCTTGCAAGCACAAGCTTTTCCCATTACGCAACAGTCTCATGCAAAATCTTCAGTGATATAATGCTACTTGGAGAAATCGGAAACTTCAGATCCATTTTCCCTTCTCTATTCCCCCTATATATGTGATGTTAATATAAAGTTAATATCATGGCTTTCCCTTTGCTTTTTCCCCACAGAGTTTAACTGTTTATTTACATATTTTCCTTTTATCTCAAATTGTATGGCAGGCTCTACACATCTGAAGATGGGCTGGTTCCAGCCTCCCCATGCTTGAACTGCCTCTTGAACTTTCTCTGATTACGTCATTATATATAATGATACATTATTAGTGCCATCAAGGCATGCAGAGTTGGTCACAGTGCTTACACTCTAAATCTGACAGAAGCAAAAAAAAAAAAGGGCAATAGTTTAAATAAAGGGGGAAGTGGAGATGACATTGAGGAGGAAATTGATTGCAGAAAGCTTTATGAAATGAGCACTTAGATGAAAGAGGGCTCTGAGGAGAGAAAAGAGCCTGTTGGACTAGAAGTTGGGGCAGTTCCAAAATGAGGCCCCTACTCAAGAAAGCATTTCTGTTCGGGGTAGTGTTTAAGCATGAAGTCAGACATTTGTTGGACTGGGGCACATAGACCTTAGGGAGACATGTGTATAAAGACATGATGAGAAGGAAGAATCAATAGGAATGTAAGTACAGGAGAGCAAGGAAGCCTCATAGCTTGTGTTAAACAGGGTCAAAGTCAGCGAAGTAATGAAATGCGTGAGGGGTCAGTCATACCAGAGATTCAGGAGAAACTGGCTGTTTGAGTGAGAAGACTTGCAGGGAAAGGTGCTGTCTTCTACTAAATAAACCAATATGCTGATGGGGAGGGGGCTTATGAACTTTTGAGTGCACGAACTTTTCTCCGAGGCTTTAGTAGCACTGTTTGGAGACCTGGCCAAAAAGAAAAACAAATAAACACCTTTTCCACTTTCACAGGTTTTGAACTCTTCACTTCCTTAAGTAAATACCTTATTGCTTGCACCGAAGTTGTAGAGCATGGACTTGAACATGAGGCTTTTGCACTCCAGAGGAATGTTGAAGCTCTGTTTAGAAAGAGGAGAGTGATAGCGGCAGACATGTCTTCATCCACAAACACCACCACCACAGGTTTAAGTGATCTTGCAAACCCATGCCTCTCATTTGATTTTGCTTATTTCTGCTTAACTGAATTGGAGCTTTCCAGCTAGTCTTATTGTGTTGTATGGCTACACAAACAGGAGGAACAAAACTGGGAGAAAAACACGAGGCTGACTATTAGGAGGAAGAGAGCAGTGTGGATAGGAATAAAGGAGCAGAGAACAGAGATCACCTGATGGGCATACAGCTAATTTAAGATAAAGGAGACAATGTGCTCTTGATTGCTTTACCATACGCTTATAGTTTGACGATGGAGTTTGAATACACATCTGCCGTACTAGCATTAACTGTTATATTTTTATCTGTCTTCTGACTTCTATATTTTATAATATGAGGATTATTTGATTTTTAAAAAGATAGATGATATAGAAGTAGAGTGTAAGCCATAGACTGACACAGGACTCTGTTGGTGGTAAAGGCCTCAATATTCTTGACGTGTAACAGTGCCCAGTTCAAGGGGCTTGTAGAATAAATATGTAGGAAAAATACCTCTGAGTACAGCCTTTCCTCCTCAGAAAAAAACAGTCTTTAAAACTTCCAACAACCTTTCAATTACTCAGAGCATAGTCAGAGAAAACATCTCCTTTTGTTCCAGTCTGACCCAATCAGAGTATATTGTGCACACGTGTGTGTGTGGTTCCTATGGTATATCTGTACTCCACTTGTTCAAGATGCAGCTACATGATTGAGCATCTTTATACTCAGTATGACAAATTATTTTATCTGACTATTCCACTGAATAAATGCAAATATGGGATAGTTTCATCACATAAAAATCTGCAACTCTTGTATAGTTGGCTTTGACACCCAGCTGAGTAATGGCATCTTCACCTGTTGTTGCTAAACTGCAGGCATGGTGGGGTGTGCACATCTAGTCCTGCGCATGCTGGAGGATCGTAAGTTAGCCTAAGCCGTGCAAATCAGTGCAACTTAGTATACTCGTTTCAGTTCAAACTACTATCATACACACTGACGGCTGGTAGGTGGTAACCTGTAATACCACCGTTTAACCTCTTAAAAGCAACCTTGTAATAAAGTTTTACTGAAAAATAGAAGTTGCCTCAGTAACAGTGGGAGGTAGAACCGAGTTTAACAAAAGAAACAGTAGGCTAGTGAATAAACTTTTAGTGGAGGTGTGAGTTGCTGTGTCTTTGCCTGCATTATTTGAATCATCCTGCTTTCTTAAAATAGCTATTTATTTCAGGCTGCATCTTACAGCTACCTTAGCTGTCAGAAGTCATACATAAAAATATCCTTTCTTCCAGAGAGAGCCATTCATCACTCAACCAGTAAATATTACTCACTCCATTGATTATACTGTGATTATATTTTCTCTTTAAATGGCTGTTAGAATTGGGTATAAAAGACCCATTTGTTTCTACTATAGATAGCCTCTGTCTTTAAATGCTTCATTGTTTTGAATTAGTCATTGCAGTTTGCACAGCTGAAATGGCAAATGTGATGCCTTTCTGGGTGAAGTTCTGGAGCTGTCTCAGCCTTTCTCCTCTTCATTTTTGGGCTTTCCAAGGGAACCTCCAAATCCTATACAATGAGTTTAGAAGTTATTACTGCCATCCCCTTGTATAGAAATGCAACTTGACTTTCTGCAGCACCAGAAATTCTCCACAACAAAAAGGCCTCAGCTCAAGCAAAGTGATTTTTATCAGGTAAATAGGGTGTTGGGGGACCTGAGTCCCCCAGACACAGCTCTTCCCTGCCTTGCTTTCTTCCAGCATTTCATGCGCTGTCAGCTGAGTATAGTGAAACCCCACATAAAGTGCTTTAAAATTTGCAGGTGGCAGCAAAAACTCCCTCTAATCTAACCTGTTTCTCCAGGTCTCTGTGCTCTCTCTAGATATAAACTGCTAGGCAAAGAACTCCCTACAAACATTGTGCAGCCCGTGAACATTATCAACCCACAGACAACCTGGCATGCAGTTAATTAGTTAGACTGAATCCTAATTAATTAAGGGGCATCCTCAGTGATTCTGTCCAGAGCCAGCTCAGATGGAGCCTGGCTCAGCAGCACTTGTGCAGCCTGAGGCCTGAGCTTGCTGCCTGCCTTCACACAACACTGTGACAACCTGCTCGGGAACCATCAGGAGCAGTCCTGAGTGTGCTATATGGGGTTTTTTCCACCACCTGGGTATCCTACAGAGCAGAGAGCTGGCTGAGTGTAGGTCTGGCATCCCAGCACAAAGACTATGGACTTCTTTGTTTGTTGGCCACCTCTGTTCT
>NW_009224744.1:0-3044 GCF_000690835.1 Fulmarus glacialis | reverse complement strand
TCTTTCCCTCCCCTACTCCTTGGATAGTACGAAGCTCTCCCACCAGCCAGCTGAAGTTCTACCCATTCTTTTGAGGATGCTCTCAATATCCTGCAGACCAGCAGGGGACTTTCTAGCTGCAAACAGCCTTAGAGACCCTTGCTGTACACCAGCCTTCCCATCACTACACTTATCATCTGTAGCACAGAGGCTTTTGATGGAACTGGAAATGGCCAGTCCATGTGGGAAGAGGTTATTCAGGTCACATAAGGGTAGGAAACTGTCCTCATGTCTTTCCTTTAGATCCCCTTCAAAGACATTTCTTAGGCTTGTTGCTGTGTGAGAGGCAATCCTAGCAAGTCTGTCTTTGGAAATTCAAGTTTCTTAAGCCTGGAGAGGAGGAGGCAAGGTTTAACACTTTCCAAATGTCCAGCCTCTTATCTGCTGTATGTGTGTGAGTGAACAATAGTCCTGAGGTCACATCAAAAATGCAGCACGTTACAGGTTAACCAGTGAGCTCATTTTAAGCAGTTTTAATGGCTCTGAACATGATCTGTGGCATTTTATAAAAAAGACAAACATGCACTGTATCCTGTTATAGATATGCTACGTCATGGTTGTAAGAGAAAAATAAAACTGAGCTTAAAATAAAATCTTCAAAGATACAAGAAAAACATTAAATGAGATAATCTGAGGCTCTGAAGTTATACTGAGATCCACTTATCCATTATCTTCAAATTAGGTACCACCTGTTCTTCATAACTGCCTGTTTGTATGAATGAGGAACTCTGAGTTTAATTAAGTAGCATGTGTGGGTGGAACAGGCTTCCCGACAGCAGTGAGATTATTAATGGACATCTATATTGAAGTTCTTTGCATTTTTGAAAGGCTAATTACAATGTAAATTTAGTTTTAAATTATTGCTTTGCTGTGGGATGGGAGTTGTCATTTATTATTAGGGTTTTCTTTTTTTTTTCAGATCCCAGGAAAACATTGGTTTGACTGTATAAGCACTCTGTAGCCTCTTATTTTTCCCTAATTTACACTTTTTGCTCATGGTTCAATGTGCTGTAAAATATGCCCCCATCTCTAGTTTCATTATTTTTATAGGTTTTTGTTTTGTTTCTGCCCTGCAACATTCTAAGGTTTCAAGGAAATGAAAGCCAAGCTTTTCAAAAACAGGCCTGAAGCTGAAATCTGGAAAAGGTGAACTTGTCTTAAGAAAATAGCCCCCACTGACTTCCTGGTACTTTAACGTTTTAACTGCTAGTTTATTACATGTAGCTGGTGATGTTTGCAACATAAACCCAAATATGCTGGATGCTAGATCATGTTCTGTTGTAGTGAACCCAGAATAATTCATATATAGTTTGTCAGTGCCCACAAGGAAAAACAAGCTTCAGCTGGTGGACAAGCCTGCAGCATGCCCGTCCTTCCCATGCCCCGCTGTTCAAACTACATGAAAGTAGTCTGAACATGCTCTGAGCCAAGGTAATGCATGATTTACATTCTCCCTATTTCCTCACCTGAGAAGTTTGAAATTTGGCCTGGAACAGGTCTGAGGTGTGAGCCTGCGAGGTGCAGGTAGCGTAGGTTAGTCAGTGAAGGCTCTCACAGACAGAAGAGGGTCTTTTGCATGAGGCATGTTGTGCCCACACAGTGTTTGCAGGTAGGGGGAAGAGAAGCAATGAACTGGCACACCTGGGGAGATACTACTTGACCTGTTTCTGCAGTAACAAGGGAAAGCAGTTGGCTGAACATCAGCATAACTTTAGTTTGGTATTTTGTGTGCTGGGTGTTATTAGTTGAAAGAGTGCTCTCCAGAGTCAGCTGCAGCCTGCCTGCCATTGGCCACAGGGTCACTTTGAGGCTAGTAGGAAAGAGAAACATCTGATTCCGTACAGACTACGTTAAAGACCTATCATCTGCTTTAGCACTGATGGATAACCTAAGGTTTACAGATGGGAACAACAGGAAAAGATACAATATCTGGTCACTCTGAAAGACCTGCAGAGCATGGTAACTCAATTGTACGCAGTAAGCGCTTTGCTCGCATCGCCACTGATAGAATTCAATTAAAAGCTATTAGCATAACAAGCCATACAAGGGTTGCCAAGTGCAAGAAAGCTATAAAGCATCTGCCTGGAACTAGGAGGGGACTGATTTGACAATTTTGAGCTTTCCTGTTCCTTCCTCATTTAACAGTGAACAGTTACAAAGTGCTCATCTGCCCAGTGGCATTTTTTCTTTACCTTTTTCTTAAGTAAGAACTACCTCATAGAGATTTTTGAGGCCTACATCCGTAATCTGTCTACCTTAAGGCTCTCTTGAAAGAAAAGAAGCACTATATAGCTCTTGTTATGAAAGTTGTGCAGTTCATGTATTGCTGGGGGAAGGTACCCACAGCAGAAATTGTTTGATTGTGTGGGAGGTTGGATTAGGTATTTGTTGAAGTCTCCTTGGCCTTATACTGTGTGACTCTCTATGATTTCTTTTCAGAGCATTGAAAATAAAACACAGCTGTGAATTAGAGTCAGTCCC
The DNA here is from genome assembly GCF_000690835.1 of Fulmarus glacialis. NCBI lineage: Eukaryota > Metazoa > Chordata > Aves > Procellariiformes > Procellariidae > Fulmarus > Fulmarus glacialis. The sequence goes on along the minus strand of NW_009224744.1, from coordinate 524 downwards.
TACTTTCTCTAGTAGTCCCTGAAGCAAAATTCTTATGGATATTGAGGAACCCTTCTAAGAGCCCTGACAACACATGAAATATGGGAGCAGTGTGTCTCCAAAGGCCTTGCCACTCCCTGTGCGTTGCCCTCATTTTGGCTCGCTCATCCACCCGCTCTCCTGCTCCAGGTGTGGGGGCGGTTCCTGTAAAGCTGCATGCCCCAGTGCGGAGCTCCTTCCCCCTGGCCGTGGGTCCACACATCTGGGGCTTTTTTGGGGTGGCTTGGAGGCCCAGCACCTGCCACAGGCTGCAGGGGGAAAAGGGATCTGTCCTAACCCTGGATCTACCCATATCCATTACGGGGACTGGAGTTTTTTAAGAAGACTGGAAAGAAGTGATGGTTAGGTATCTTTAAATTCTTAGAAAAATAATAAATTATAGTTAAGTGGTTAAAAGCTTAAACAAAACTGTTGCAAAAATAACCTAACAGTTGAAAACTAGGATTACCTCAAGGTGGGATAATGATGATGATGATGATGATGAT
>NW_009224743.1:0-19121 GCF_000690835.1 Fulmarus glacialis | reverse complement strand
TGGGCATGGGCATGGGCATGGGCATGGCCTCGGCCTCGCTCCTGGGGGGTCTCGCCCCCCGGGGGTCTGCGCAGTGCCCTGCCTGCCGGGGCCGGGGCAGCCACAGTAACAAACAAAGCTCCCGTGCCGCCGTTTTCTGCCGAGCCGCCGCGGGTGAGGAGAAGGTGCAGGGGGAACCTTCTACTTGGCTTGTAGGTCTGCCATGTAAAACTGAGCACGGTAGCGCAAGTACAGTGTCATGGACATATAACGGACTACGTAAACAGTTTATTTTTGATCACTAATTGCTTGTTACAGCTAAGCCATTTTGGCAAATTTATCAGATTTCAACTTACTTTCTGACACTGCCGCTCCCATAAGAGTATGGGAGCGAGATCTTGCTGTACGGCATGCACTGTCCTTGATGTGTCTCCTTATCGTCGCTTTTGAGCCTGATTGTATCTGAATTCATTATCTTTAACCACAGATGAACACTGAACGAGCACATGGAGTTCCAGACGCTGATCCTCGGAGAATCCACGTGTGACAGAAAGGATGGATAATCTTTTGGCTCAGTTCTAGCCTGGTGGAGCCTGTGCGTGGTTGTTTCAGGCTGATGTACAAAAAGGGTACAGCCTTTATTCTGCCAGGGCATTACATGCAATGTTTTATTTCATTTGTATATCTGTGGCAACGATCCTGTTACCTTCTTTCTAATACGCATGGCTACGCATACTAGATCATGCCTAGAAAGTATTGAGGTTTTGAAGTCAGAAATTAACCTGTTAGTGCTGGGATTTGTTAAAAAAAGGTAGGCTCTGATCACAAAAATACACAGGCTCATACGACCTGGAGTTCAATTATTTAAGCGGGTGTTCAGCACCGAAGTACCATGGTAGGTTTAGGCCCAGATGGTTAGGATTCTGAAAAACAGCTGAACGATAATACTCAATCAAATAGGACTCCAGTGACTGCAGCCCACCAAGTCAAAAAATTTCATTTAAAACCAAGGTAAACCAATGTGTTTTCTTGATTAAAGGCAAACTCAAGTCTTAAGATATGCATTGAACTTAAGTGAGATATTTGTGGCCTTATAGTATTCTTACATATTGTACATGAATCAGAAATATTGTACGTGAATCAGAAACATAGATGTTGCGGGCATGTGATGGCCCAGTACAGGATGAAATAGTGATACTGTAAACAAAGATTGGTGACTTGAATCTCTCTTCCCAAGCCTATTTCCCTCCCTCTATAAATAAGTTTGGTGCACAGAATGCAAATTTAGGTCATGGCATTATTGCTTCCTCTTCATAGAGGAGGATGTTCATTCAAGTTGCTGCTTTCGAGATCCACCTGAAGCTACAAAGCACTGCAGTCTTCAGGCTGTTTCATGTTCACACACCGATGTTTTAAGTCATTTCTCTCTCCAGTGCCAGTGTTGGGAGCACGGGGTGAAGGTCAGGTGAGTGTTTCTATACCTGGTAGGAACAGGTCTGCCTGGCAGGATTCTTAGGATGAGAAGGCAGACATCTTGAGTTGAGAGGTAGAGTCTTTAATGGCCTGTGAGCCGTTCTGTATTGGAGTGAACTGCTGAGGACAGCACTGACAATCTTAGTGCTGCTGTGTTTATTGGCAACTGGCATTTTGTCAGAACCCAAGGGATTTGGAAGACTCCATGTTCCATGTGCTCTTCTATTCAGTCCACTTCTGCAGGGACAGTCAATTTAATTACGGAGGTATGGCCTGGAATTTTTGGCAGTTACCGTTATTAGTGATAATGGTAAATTATCTCGCTATTGGCTTAGGTTATCCATTTGTGTCCTGCCTCAGCAATTACATTTCATGCTTGCAAGTGGTTGCTAGAATGCTCACTTTTGAACACACTGGTTCTTTTTCTATGCAGCACAAAAATAAGCTGTTTTGTGGAAACAGAAATGCTTGGTATTGGTAGGACATTGCATGTTACTCCAAGCGCACAGTTGTAAGAAAGATCAACATGGAAAACCAGGATCCTGAGTTCTGATCTCAGCCTGATCTTGACTCGCTGGGTGATATTAGGTGAGTTACTTGACCCTTTTAGTGCTTATCACTCTGTAAACCATGAATCGCACGTCCTGTGTACAAGGATGTTTATTAAGATTTTAAGAACATCTTTATGTGAACATTCCCGGTGCCATGTTGCGTCGGTGATAAGGTTTATATTTTGCATAATTGATCACCTTCTGATCCTCAATGTTTATAACTACTGTATCGATTTCCATTTCTAACAGATACAGACAAAAATGTGTCCTTGGCACTTAACGTTCCAGTTAAATGCTATATCACACCCACATTTTTCAGTGCAGTAATATTAAAAAAAAAAACAACCCACAACCTTAAAAGAAAAGCAAGCTGTCCAGCCAACTGACAATTAAATTGACATGTTTTTTCTTCTGAAAAGCCATATTCTTACCTGGCCTTTACCATCTTGAGTGCACGTGCAGAAAAAAAAATCACGGTGTAGTTGCTTGGCTGGGCTTTGAGACTGCTTTGTGTCGGTGATGCAATGACCAAAGTTCAGCCCAGTGGTTTTATGATACAACCAGTGTGAGGGAGGTCAGGTTCAGGTTACGGTTTTGGTCTCCTGCTGTGTTTGGTTTTTTCCCCACGCACAGAAAGGGAATGTGTTGAGAAGTGTTACAACGATTTTCTCCTGCCCAGCCCCCCCCTATTTCTAGGCTCCTCTCCTTTCTACCTGAACTCTCCGGTGGGATTGACAGTTTCTCAGCTTCTCACTTCTTTGTTGCTGTTATGTATTACAATTCCCCCCAAGTTTGTGAAATATCCCTTGCTCATTTTCACTTTCTTCTAGGGGTTGCTTCCCAGATTCTCTTAATTTGGTTTGAGAAGTTAGAATTATCTGTAACCATCAGGTAAAACAACAGTCTTGAATGAATGAAAATGACAGTCGCCTGCTTAGAAGGTCAGTTCTTAGCTGTAATTAAATGTTGTGTCACAATGCTAGAATATTTCACAAGGTGTAGAGCTTGGACAGGCAGTACAGAAACCATCCTCCATTATAATGTTGCCAACCACGGCAGATGTGTGTTTACATAGGACAAAAAATAAGAATCCGTGTCAAAGAATATCTTTTTTGCACTGTTCCTGCCACCAGTTCTGCAAGGGTGTATATATATATTTATTTTTTTTTTTTTATAGCTACCACCAATCAAGGAGATAGATATGAATGCTAGCCAAACATGATTCAGATGAGAAGACTAAAAGGAGGGAAGACAAACAACATGTCTGTAATATTTGCTGGCTCTCCAGTAATGGCTTACGTAAAAGAAAGTTGGTTATCAGTTATTCATCAGGGAATTTATATATCCGTAGAAACAGAGGAGTGCTAGATATAACTGTACTGAAATCAAAAGGGGAATTAGGCTCATATATATACCAAACTTTAAGCAGATCTATATAACATTAAGACTCCCACCCACCTTTACCACTTCTTTACTGACACACATCCTGTATTCCATTAACCACGTAATTCACCCCTTGCTGCATTCTTCATTTGTTGTAGCCTCTCTGTTAAATGCACCATTTCTATATAAAGCACATCATTAATGAGTTTTATTGACAGTTTGCTACTGAAGAGCCTAGAGCAGGAGTTGGAGTGACTCAGAGTAGGAAAGGCTGTGCAGCATGCAACTCCCTGTGCACGAATTTGCAGAGATAATGAGCCTCATTCTGATCATCTGAGGTTAGCTCCACTGATTTCCACTGGTGCAAATCAGATCCGTGCTGATGTCTCTTGACGCCGCCCAGGTTAGACTGTGGTGATGGGTACTGTGAGTTAGTCATGGCCTTATTCCTTCTGAACTCTCTGACTGTCTAGGACTGATCCTGGGTGTGAGGAAGAAGACGTTTGCCAGCGTGGTTAGAAACTGCCCTGCCTTCGTGCGCTCCCTTCTCGGCATGTAGTTTGCAGGAAGGCGTCTGTGGCCAGAGCCGCTTGTGTGGTGTCACTCTTAGCCACTGCAGCTGCGGAGCTGCGCGATACTTTCGCCAGTTGTATGCAGCCGTGGCAAAAGAGAGAGAGAGAGGGAGAAATCCCGTAACGGTTGTGGAAAGAGTTATTACTTGACATTTCTAAGTTTTTCATGTATCTTTAATGTTTTCTAAAGACAATCTGATTATATAATCTGGGAAAAATACGACCTTTATGTCTAAAACCTAAAAATATATTCAAGGATATTGTTGAAGCGTCCACTATCCTGGGTGCTCAGATATGGGCAGGAAGGTAAAAAAAGATTTTTTTGATAGTTACTGAGATGAAAGAAACCTGCAGCTCAATTTGCAAGTGTAATTCTGAGTCCACAAAAAGCTGAATTATCACTCTTTCTTATTACTAGCAAAACTTTCAAAATAAAATTTTTTTTTGGAATGTGTATGGATACTATGTTATGAAGAGTGTAATTAGAAACAAATGGGAATCATTAATCAAACTGATTAAGCTTATAATGTACAGAACACCATCATTTGGACCATGACTTTTAGTCTTTTACCTGACAGCAGAAAAGACACAGTTAAATATGTGGTGTGTTTACTTGTGATTTCTTCCCTGCATATCTTTACCTCTGGTTGTGTTAAAATAATTTGATATTTATTTTATGTAAGTGCTTTCAAAAGCAGCAAAATGTATAGAAGTCATTTATCATTTTATTGATACAAGTTACTGTTAATGTAAGTGCTGACACTTACCTGTTGGGAAAGTTGAAATCTGTTTTCCTGGGATAGTTGATACAGAATGAAAGTCATACTTGGCTGTAGTCCTGATGCTTTATTAGCATGAGGGGTTTGTCTCCTCCCTTGGAAGGTCCTGGCTAGCGAAGTGGAGCACCCGGAGTCCCTCCCGCTGTCACGGGCAGCGAGCGTGGGACGCTGTGTCGCACCCCCCTGCCGCTCCAGGTGTGCCGGGGAGGAGCCACCCGGTGCTCGCTGCCACTGGCACCAGGCAGTTCCTCGGTGGAGAGGAGCTGCCCGCTGGCTCTCTCCACCATTTTTGAAACCACTTCTCTGTAGGTCCTTTGAATTCTGTCAGCATCACTGGCTGCCAGACCCATAAGGCCCCTCCGGCCTCTGTTACATCAGTGCCGAACTCCACTTGGTCTTTTTCTCTCTCTCTGTTACTTTTTAAGAGAATCCCGAGGGTCCCATTTGGTCGCTCAGTGGGAGAGTGGAGGGTGGGAGAAAGCTTGCAAGGTCACCTCTGTTTGGAAGCAGCTCCTTGGCCTTCAGCCCTCCCCTCAGCAGCTGGCTTCCAAATGGCAAGAGAAGGTTTTGTTGATACGACCCAAGGGAAAGGCCCGCTTAGCGCACGAAGACTCTGCAGAGTCCTCGTCGTCAGGCAGTGATGAGAAAAGCTGCTCCCTTGCAGGGAAAGCCTTGTGTTTCTCTCTCAGTTCATGTCTGTTCTCCCGTTATCACTGATTCAGTGCCGTATTTACTTTTGCCCGCTTTGAGATAGGTGCGGTATATAAGCACTTTTGTACTAGGGCAGGGTGTGATCCTGCTCTCTTGGAGTCCGAGAGTTGGAAGTAGATCGTTTACTGACTGGGTCCCCGAGGGTGTGAGGTGTGGGTCTACCACTGCCTGTGCAATGCTAAGTAGTGATCACACACCAACGTGTAGGCAACTGTACTAGCAAGGTCTAAAGTAAACCTATTTCTGTGGCTTAAAGAGTTACTGCTGTGCAGCTGAGTCACTAACCTGCTTGGTGCTCACTCATAGCCTTCCCTCACTGCCAAAAATGCTTTAGCACAGACTATCTTTAAGCTAAACCTTTCTTTTTCACACTCACAAGTGAGGACTGGTTATGGTCGTCACACAGGTGATAAGCAGTAAGGCATGAAGCCATAGTAACTTGATTGCCTTCGGTTATACATGTAACACATTATTTTCAGAGTCCCTTTTCAGCAAGAGAGAGAACTTTTTCATTTCTTAATGATTAGGGATCAAATTTATCAGAGTGGAGATCTATACAGGGTTAATCAGTAGTGCTAAATTTAAGAAGGAAAGAATAAGTAATTTTTAAGGAATAGCCAAGGAAGATTTTTCTATTTTAAATAAAAGAAAATGGAAATCATGGAAAGACTTAGCGTTCAGCAGAAAAAGAGGTGAACGGTAGAATTTAGTGGGTAAGGTGTTTAGTGGGAAATTTCTTTCAGTGTTTTCAGGTGTTTCTAGCGTTTAGGTTAATCGATAGATCCAGTAAAATCCGTCTTTGTCCCATAGGCAAAGTGTCCATATTAAGCTCGAGGCCTCCGGCAGGAGGAAGGAAGTTTCATGCAAGTGTTTGAACAAGGGAGGTGGACTGAGGGAGGCAGAAGGAGGAGGCCAGGACCCACAGGACTGCTACAGCCGCCCACGCAGCAGTATTGGTCTCTCTTTGAGTTGTGGCTATCAACCAGGATTTAACTACTTCCAAGACAAAAGTATTAAAATACAGGAACATCAATTAGAAAATGTTGGCAATTAGTTAGTAGAGGAAAATGGTGAGGAAAAAGAGAAGGAAGGAAGAGATGCCAGTGTGGATGAAATGTCAGTGAATGAAGTCAGGGGGACATTCCAGAGAAGCAGCACGCAGAGGTGAGTTGGTGTTTGAACGTGCAGGGAAGGAGGCAAGGTGGGAACAGGGCGGTTTAGTTCCATGACACACAGTTGCGGGATGAACAACTGTTACAGGGAACATACAGAGGCATTTTGAATATCAGTGCTATGTGTAGGCTCGGTTTTGAAGTGTGGATTGAAATAATGATACAAAAATTTTAGTTTCTTTAAAAATGAAGAAAGTAATGGTGTGTTTGAGGACAAAGTGAAAAGTCACACATTTGGAAATCACAAGTGCTTGCAGGAGCTATAAACATAACCTTTGCTGGTTGTGCTCTAGTGCTCAGAGTATTTACATGACCACAGGCTCTTTCTCAGTTAGAATAATATACTTGTCAGTAACATACCGCTTCTGCACTATGCTACAGTGTGCATAGGTACATACTCAGATGATTGAGGGAAAAACCTAAATGTTATCAAGGTATAAAGGGAAATTAGTTCAGATACTTCGTATCTCGATTTTTACTTTTGCATTTCACAGCATGGTAGCTAAAATGTGGCAGATTTTTCTTGGAAAATTAGGATGCATTCCAGCAGAAACTGATGCAGAGACTCAGCTTTTTCCTGAAAAATAGCTTCCACTATTCCCCATGGCTAAGTATTTAGAGTTTGCAGGATCAGGACCTAACAAGCCACACATCCTTCTTACTATTTTTTTTTTCCCCTCCAGGAAAACAAAACTCTCCATGTCTCCATGTTAAAGTGATTGAAAATTGAACTTAGGGGGATCTAGCATGTGATTCCTTTTTTTAGACAGGATTTTCTTCGTAGCTGAATTGGACTGAGTCTTTTTTTTCTCCCAAACCAGATGGTAAGTGATTCAGTACTTTTAGCAGTAGAAAATTGATTTGTTTTCTTTCCTCAGTAGTTGGTGTGAATGTACTTTTCTTTATCTATTTACATATTATGTAAACACACTTTACCAGCATTTATGTACATAGTTTACAGTCCTAATTCTGCAGAGAGCCCTGTATAGGCAAGGCCTTGCACATAGAAGGAGTTGGCATTGCTTACAGAGAGCTGTTTGCATGGAACTCACGGCAGGGTTGTAACTGTATTTGTATTTTTATGTATATACTTAAATTTGTGACACTGTACGAGGATGCCAACAGAACCGTAAGTCCACAAAACAGTTGAGTAACTTTGCACACTTTACTTTTTTTCACCTAACAAAGTCTCTGGGGATGCCCTTGATCTCTTCTGCTGTCTTCCTGTGGTAGGCTGTAGTCCTTGTGACTTTTGAGTTAAAGCTAAAAGCTTTATTCTTATTATAGAGTGTTGGGGCGAGTTCTTCCTGGTGTATAAGGGGAGCAAGGGCCTCATTCGTGTGACCTTTTGGACTTGTACTGATGCTACTAAGGGGACTTTGGAAGGCATTCCAGTAATGGTGAGAAATATTTGGGAGAGTATTGGAAAAAAAACTTCTCTCACATGTGTATCTGATTTCTCAAGGTTATCTGCATCTATGTTTATGTGTGTAGATACAATGTTAAAACGGAATGCTAAATGCAGCATTGTTCCTTGTTTTGTGCTGAATAAAACATACATGTAAACCATATATATGCCGTGTCGGCATATGGGTATTTGAGGCAGAACGGAAGGATCTGAAGCTGATAGCATACTACATTATAGGGAAATAGTATGTTATAGTGTCCAGCCACTGATTCCTTACACAAGAAGGTTCAAGCAAGGTTGCCCAAGCAGCCTTACAGTTGTCCTTTCCAAGCAGTTAAAAGCTGTTTGTAAATTTGATGTGCTTTACCCTAGCTTTGTCCGAGAATTAAAATGTTGAATGCATAGAGTCATACTGCTGCTTTATTGAGATGATAATACTCTACTTCAAAAAGAGTGGCCAGTTTCTCTGTTTACAAATCTGGCTATACACAGTTGGAACGGGATTATCTGATTCTTTTCTTGGTTCTCACCTCATCTACGCACACTTCAGTTGAGTCACTGGGGGTTCGCGCGCAGAGGAGCTGGCCCCTTGCCTTCTTTTCCAGGTTTACCAGAGAGTTGAAACCCCGTTCTTAGCATCTCCCACTTGAAAAATGTGACAATCTTCTGCTTCGGTGAATTCTAGTAGGGAGAAAAAGACACATGCATTGGCATCAGAAATACTGCGCTGTGACATGTCAAGTTTTTCTCCTCAATTAAATTATTCAATGGAAGGGTGCCAGAAGAGGGCCCTTGAAACTAGCACTGTTTTTTTTGTCATGGGTCAGTAGTCAGGCTGGGGTGATTCACCGTGCCTTGTATTTGTGAAATAAATTACTTTTCCCTTTATGCAAGGCGAGTTTGCCTCTCAGGCTATGTGGCTGTTGATGTGGTCACACAAGGTGGCAGAAAACTGCGCCTGCAGAAGGACACATCATCCTGCGGGATGCTGCTGCATGGGGTGGCGTGTGAATCCCGACCGAGGTCAGGCTGCCTGCTGGGAGGAACGAGAGCTTGTTTGGCCAGCGCTCTCTGTCTGTTACGTACCGAGGGCTGTACCGCTGGACATACCTCATCGCGGTCGCTAACAGTCACATTTTTTATACCTGGGAATTGCTTTCTTACATTACTAGAAAGAAATAAAAGCACAAAGCAATGGTTGCGAACTTCTAAACGCTGTATCTGTAGAAGAGCAGAACAGTAACTCCTAACCCAGCTGTCGTGGGCGTGCAGGGACAGTGGGATTAAGGTTTCTGTTCTCTCAGACTGTTGCTGTGCGTGCTCTTGTGCTCGTTGTAGTTGCCTCCTGACTGGCAGCAGAGTACTTGCCTCCCAGTGCCACGGTTCCTGGCGTCCCCTGGCACCTAGCCGCCTGTCCCTCACCGGCCAGGTGTTGCACAGGGAATGACACCGTGCCTGGGAGTGTGGCAGCGGCTGTGACGTACAGCAAATGAAGGGAGTCCAGGAGAAGTTAAACCAGGAGATCCGTCAGTCAGGGAGAATGAGGAAAGTCTACCCTCAGTGCAAGGGCTCTGAAAAAACAAGGTTGGAGACCAGTTATCTGTTACCTTCTGGAGCCCCAGGGAGTAAGTACTGTGGAGAAAACTTGGCTCAAAACTTTGAGGACAAAGTAATTGCTGGGAGCTCTAGGTTACTTAGGACATAAGCATGCATTTATAAGCACTGGAAGTACTGAAGAGAGTTTCTTCTGGTTTCAGTTAATAATAGGGCACGTTGTGTACAGTTTGTTTGCTTGATTGGTTCATTTTATTGTGTGCAAATACACTATAGAAACAATTTTGTCTTTTGTTCAGTATTACTCAGCTGGCGTGCTTCTTGTAAATCCACTGAATTAAGGGGAATAAGTAACTTGCTCTGGTCTGTCTGTAAACAAGGTCCATTTAAAACAAAGGCCGGCAAGGGATACGGTGGGACTGCAGAGGAGTTAGAAGGACGGTGAGCAGAGGAGGCAGCGTGTGCTGCGGGACGGAAACCTCCAGGCCACGTGTGCCACAGGCACAGCAACTCACTGGTGGTGTGAGTTGCCTCAGTCAAAAAGGAGTTCTGCTCTCCCATGTGTGGTACGAAACTCAAGCTCCACTGATCTCAGTGGAAATGGCGTGGTTTTGCACTGGGGCAAATGAGAGCAGAATCTGGCCAACTGTTAATAGCTTTTTGTATTTGGGGCTGAAATAAAGTGGCTGTGTATGCAAATAATTGTGCAAGCGTGATTCCTGAGTGACTTATAAAAGGCGAATTCAATATTTAATTGTTGGAAATACAAACTGTTTGGCACAAATCTCCCGGTTTGGCTGAGCTGTACTTGACCTGTGACGGAGAGAGCAAAGGTGATTTTAAGTCCTGGGATCCAAGGGGCCAGTCTGTAATGTAACTCAAGGCAGAGTCAGCGCATTGGCTGCTTTGTAATTACAGATGCTTATTTTGTGTACAAAACCAATTGATTCGTTATCTTTTATTTCCATTATCTCAATCTTTATGTGTGAATCTGAGCTATTTTACTTCAAGGGGGTGGCATATAACTAGAATTAAAAAAAACGGGTTTGATAACAAGAAGTTGGTTGTTTTGATAGACAGATGTTCTGATGTAACCAAAATGTTAAAATTGGTTAAATCTATGTGCAGAATCTGAAAACTTTGTGGGAAGCCTAAAAAGTTGAAAATAACCTTTCTTCTCCTCTGTGCCCTGCATTTCTTGCAATATTTTGACCCGTGCTTCACAACAAGGATAGTTTAGCTCTTAGAATATAAAAGAGAGAATTACAAGCAATCACGTTGCTGTAGCTTAACACACTGTCACTCCTCAGCTGCGCTGCAGGAACCAGCTGAACTTCAGGAACTCTGCTCTCATGCCCTGTGGTGAAATGATACCTGTTGGCTTAAGCCATCTTCATGTTGTTAAATTCTTAAACCGTGGTAAACTCACCACAAGTTATCAGCTGTCCTTTTGCCTAGAAATGTGGTCATCCCATTCAAACTCCTGAGAGCAGAGAATGTTTTTCCTGAGGCCAAGATTTAAAAATGCTTTTACTTTTCAGAGAGCCTCCAGAATTTGACGAAGTAAATTTTACTTACGCAAGCTCTTTTTTCTTTTTCCCCTCTGTTGTGTAAAAGTGACAGTACAAGTGTGGATGGTGTGGAGAGACATGAAATTTTGTTGGGACAGAAGTGTGAGCCCAGAGCTGATGGGGTATGTCTCCATACTTCCTGGCAGAAGTTGTGCTGGCTGAGAATCAGAAGCTTGCATCCCAGTTGACATCACTGGAAGATGCACATGCAAAGTGAAAGTACTATGTGGCCTTTAAGCTTCTGTTCCTGTGGTACGTGAGGTTTTATACTACACAGAAGAACCATTCACTTTTCTGGGTAATTGAGATAAAATGGGTATCTCTGATCTATTCCAGTCTGCTCTGTCTGGGGTATGCCTCCATGACTTTAACGAAGTGGTGCGTATGCACAACAAGGAGGCTCTTTGGATGGAAACACTGTAGTGCAGGACTTATTAACTGATGATACTTGATAATTTTTAAAGAGATGAGTACAACAGATCTAGATCATAGAAATAACTTGAGGGAATATGTTCACCAAAGTGAAATGTTCTCTGAAATGCTTGCTAACAGGTTACTTACGCTTGTTTACTCCAAGAGCAGTATCTTTTTCCCTAAGCCAAATGGAAAATTAGATTTTCTTCTTATTTAAGTATATGAGGAGTAACTATGAAAATGGGTTGGGTTACATTGATGTTAAGTAAGTGTCACCAGTGGAAAATCAGGCCCAGTGCTTTTTTTGTGTGTTTGGCCAAAGGAAGGGGCATTTCCATTTTCCGTTGCTGATTGAGTTCCCCTATGATCTTGTCTAAGAGAAACACTGTGTCTCCTCCCTTTGACTGGATGCAGGCTCTCTGGGACAGAAGCTGTTTGTCGCTGCGCCCGAGCCTGCGGGCACTGCTGGAATCGAGAGAGCAGCTTTCCTTCCACTCTGCCGTTCGGGTGTGACTGAGGGCTGAACTGGAAGGCTGGCGGGTGGCTGGCTTGCTTTGCTGGGTGAACCCGATGAAGCAGACGGGTTGCATGAGGAGACTTGTGTTGCTCTGGCTGGCGCCAAGTGTGGCTGGATACATCAGAAGTCCCTGAGCTGCTCAGCTCTAAGCCCTGTCTATGCATCTACAGCACCAGTCTCCAGGGAACTAAGGTTACTAGATTGGAGGATACAAGTTGCATTAAAAGGCCAGTCCCTGGGGGTTTAGGAGCGATAGCAGAATAAATACTTACAACTTGCTTTCATTTCGCATGGCACAGGATTTGTCCTCCCTTGCAGATGACTTTCAGATGCTTAGGGCTGCTGATGTTAGGTGCTATAAGTGTAGGTTTTTTGAGAGGAGTTTTGTAGGTGAGGAAGAAGCATCGCTATCAGGTGAACTGGAGGGGTAGCATTTTGACCTCTTGGCACACAGGACAGGCTGAGGAGAAGGAGTAAGACTGACAGAAAGAAAATCCTCTTAATCTGGGCAATGTCAGCTTGTCATCGTCACTTTGGTAGTTATGCAGCGGCAAGCCTACTGCTGCCTGCTTTGCAAGGGGCAGATCGTTAATGACAAGGCATGGCAGAGTGCAGCATGCTGAGGGCTGTGAGGTGATACAAGCTGATACCGCCCAGAATAACTGCAGAGAGCGTGGTCGTGTCCAACACAAGGTCTAGTTTTAAGAACTGAAAAAAACTGTTACCCAGCATGTCACCCTTGAAGACAGCATGCAGCATACATGCTGAAACTTAAAACTCCCTTGCTTTCTGCCTCCCCAGCAGCTGCATACATGCATTCAGCTTCACCTGAGTGTGAGCCACAGGGATCGGCAGAGCTTTTGGGTTCCCTAGGCCAGCTGGATGTGCAGCAGTCCTGTGCCTTTTCACCTGAGAAGCACTGGAGCACCTGGGTAGCTGTGCTGGACAGGGCAAAGGGATGGAGCAGGCATGCTGTTAAGGCGCATAGATCTCTGGCAAGACTGAGAGCGGAGGCAATTTCATGGGTCAGAGAGAGCGTGGGACTGAGGTAAGAGAATGCAAGAGCACACTCACTATCTGGCTGCTAAGCAGGGAGCAAGGAAGGATTTTGCTGTTTGTGGCTGGAGGGATGGAGCGAGGAACGATGGATCAGGTAGAGAAGAGTCTGGCTGGGCTGTGGGGTAATTGTACAATATACCCAGAGCTTGCGATTTATCCCAGACCAGATTGGAAATGTTCTGGTATTCTTCAGCAGTGCTTACAAGCACCTGATAGTCACCGTGCTGGGCACCTGACTCACTGCCCAGAGCACTGACAATTTGCCCTCTCTTGTTTGTCATACACACCTGCAGATTTAAGACTTTTCTTTTGGAGAATACAGCACTTTCCTGTGCTGTGAAACAATGCTTCTCTTCTGCCATTCTCATGGAGATGTGGTGTGATGATATCACTTCCTAGTGAGGGGCTGGTGAATCACTTTGTTGGTGTTCATGAATCACTTCTTTGCTACCAGTTTCTGCACTGGTCTTAATATAATTTCCAAAAGCAAAAATCATCATTTTAGAGACCTTTTACTTTTTGTTAAAGAGACAATACTGGAATTATCTCGTTGCATAACGTACTGAACCCAAGCTCCCAGCATGCTGCAGAAGAGCTCTCCCAAATCTATTTGTGTAGCTGCAGGTATTGCCACCTATCCAATTGATCCCCTCCCTGGCAGTGGAGAGCTTGTTCGCAGTTGGGTGGGGAGACGGAGGGTGTGTGTTTGTCTCGCAGGCTCTGGTGGGTAGTCCGATAACTTAGCTTAAAGTTTAAAGCTCTGCTGTGGGTCTGATAACCTCTTGCACGGGAGCAGAAGCGCTTTGAGCTGGCATGGCTAGGTGTGCAAAGGCTCTTCTGCTAGTTGAGAGCCCCCGATATTTTATTGCCTGCCTAGGAAGTGTAACTGGTTGTTCATCTCCATGAGCTTTGCACCTCAAGTGGTGTAAAGAAGGCGGGAAGCAGGAGTAAGTAGGTCCTTTGGAATTTCCTTGTCCAAGGGAAGAACAGACGGCAGGCTGCGTGGTTGTATCGAGGCAACGTCAAAGGTCTTTGACATGCCTCTTCTCATGCATTGGCACAGGGCTTTTTCCTGGGGAAAAAGGAGTTCGCATGGTGTGAGTACGAACTTGTGAGGGTAAAGGCACTTGTGGTTTATTCTTGGCAAAGCCTGAGGCTGCTTTAAGTCATCTTTATGACAGCACTAATCTTCTGGCAACCAAAGGGCCAGGGAATTGCACGGGAAGCGCAGAGGCGCCTTTGCCCGTTACCTTGTTTGATGGGCCAAGCGTCCCTCCGTCACAAAGATCCAACCCGTTTCTCCGACCAAGCACAGCACGTGCTCTGGCAAGCCCACTGCTGCCCTCGGAGGATATTTCCCTGTTGTTTCGTCTTGACCTTTACGCCTTTCCCTTTCTCTGTGATACGTTGCATGTTGCCAGCTGGTATTTGTAACGTGTTCAGTAGAATTTTAAAATTAAACTTCTTTGGAGGAGGTCAGCGTGCCGTGGGGGACACGGCCTGCGTGTGGGCAGCATCTGACAGATTCCCGTCACTGTTACCCAACAGGCTTGTCAGAAATGACAGCACCTGCCTGTGGACTGCATTAACGCAGCAATACTAGCCAAAATGGGAAGTGTTGATGGTATTGTTTGCCCTGTGTGTTCATATTCATAGTCCCGCCCCACTAGGAGAGGCGCAGTGTAAATGTCTGGATGGGTAAGTTAAGCATGTTAGGATAATGATACCAGATAGCATTCAGTTCTGAGCAGCCAATGTGTAATTATTGTAATAGAAAAGCAGCGCAGAAGATTGCTTAGGAGTTTTTCAGTTATCAGTGACTTTTCTGCACATAGGCAAGTAAGGAGGTAACCTGTCTAAAAGATTTCTCATTCCAGAATTAGTGCCAAGGATCAGATCTTCCTGACCCCATTGCTGGGAAGCTCTGTTCTCACATTTACAGTGTGCCTACATGCTGGAGATCTTCCAGTTTCATTTCTCTTTTGTGATGGATGGAATCACTTTAAATACGGCTTTTTATATTGAAAGGTTATTTGACTTCTTCTGCCCATGTTGCAGCCATTAGTGTGTTTCATGTATGTTATTAGCACTCTGTAGCAGAGTGCTGGTTTGTGCCCAGTAGGGATTCTCAAAATAGCTGTTGCTTCACCCTCTCTCTAAGCTTGTCTGCAGTCCAAGCCGCTTAATTTTCCATGTGGTCCACTATCAGCCTCCCATTGTAAATTATCTGCCCTTGTAACCCACAGCCTGGTTTTTCTTACTCTGCTCAATGGAACTACTGACTACTGAGTTTAGCAAATCAAGTTGGTGTTAGGAGAATACCTGTGAGAATTTCCTAGTTGCATGATTTGTACTTATTTTGTAAGTTTTCTAAGGCTGTTTGGTGCCCTGCTGCCCTGATCTCAAATGCGTGACCTTGGAAATCGGTCGATTTGAACGTTAACTTTTTTTTCATTTGCAGTCCCTGGAGGATTGTAATTGCAGCATTGCCTTGTGACTGTGCTGAATTAAGAGTCAGAGCCTAGGTGAAATTCCCAGACCAAAGGATACAATGGCTACTAGTAGCCTTGGTGCCTTTTTTATGCTTTTTTCCTAAACAATATCTTTTTGCATTGTATATGGTCAGTGGTTTTGGAGGAAAAAAAGTTATTTCTAGGTACCTATTAAAATTTAAGAAAATAGTGGGTCCTCTTCCCCCTTATGTGCACACCTTTTCCTTCCATATGCTTTAGAGTTGTAAACTGATCATCTCTTTCCATTGTTATGGGAAAACATTTAAATAGCACACCATTTTATAGGCAAAGGAAGGAAAAATCCAACACCTTTATACTCTGCCTGTAGGAGCTCTCAGTCTAAGTATGGCAATATTACCAAATATGAAATGTAGGCCAACAGCTAAGGGGAAGAAGGGAGCGAAGTTACAGATGCTAAATAGAGACAGGATGAGATTGTTCAAGGAGGCAGGAGGAAGGACAGGGGATACTTGGCCAGAGAGACCCAATGATACGGGTCAGCTTTACTCCCATTGAATCTGAGTGTTCTCCCAGCTTTATGGAGATACGACATCCAAAGTCCTCCCAGGGAGAGAGATCTTAGCCCAGAGGGCAGCATGGGATAAGGCTCAAAGCACGGAGAAGAAAAGGAGACATGCAAGAACAAAAGGAATAAGAAAAGTAGAGGGAGCGAGAGAGTGAGTAGGGAGGGAGAAAAGCAGAGGGGTTGGGAGCAGCCTGGGATAGGACTGTGTAAATGCGAACTGGGGTCTTGAGCAAAGTCAAAGGGAGTTTTCCCAAAAATAACTGTCTCAAGCCCAGCACAAGAACTTGAATATGACCTGAAAGTAAAGAGAATTTCAGTAATTCTGCTGTGTGTTAGATCTGCATTTGGAATTTCAAGCTTTGTTTCGCCTCTGGAGTCCTCAGTCTTGCACAGTCCCATTAGAGCAGCAGTGGGCAATGCAGGTTTTAGTGAGAGTGAGTTCCTATCCTTGGGCAGCTGCACTGGTCATGTGCATTTTTAGTAAAGGCTGTGCCCGGAGTGAAGGTTAGCTGGTGGAACTAGCAACAGCGGCTTTTTGGAAAGCAAGAGTGAATTTGCCATAGGCATGACCCAGTAGCATTTTCTCCAGCCAAGCACTGGGACTGTGTGTGGAAGGCTCTGTTTGGTGAAATCTGGGGTGGCTGAAGGGCAGACAGGCTGTGCTGGTGCTTGCATGTCTGCTGGAGAAGGTGCCACATGGGGAAATACTGGTGCATGCTGAAACTTCCCTAAAGAGCTCTGATTAGAAGATGCAAATGTGATGATTTAAAAAAGGTAATTTACTAACAGAAGAAAAACTAGTAATGAGCTGAACAATTAGCTTATCTTTCACCTTTCTAGATACTTTAACAGCTAAAGATGTAAAATTAATCTAGAAGAAGTTGGAGCATTATTTTGAGGCTGTTAAAGTCTTCCTGACCAATTTATGGTGTTCTTCTGGAGGATGTGTGTCTTATTTCAAGTTAGCTTAACCCTCACTTTATTATTGTTAATTGGTCAAATTAATTGCTATCTTTGTCAGAGATCACAAACTCTCCACAAATCTGATTGTATTTACTTATGTGTTTTCATTTCTTGAAAGGTGAAGATGTATTAAAAAATAAAGGAACTTTGATAGCAGTTTGTTGGAGTGAGGAATCCAAACTGGATTTTCAGCACATTTTAGTAATGTATATGAATCCGTAGAACGTATCTGAAATTTTAGATGTATTTTAAGGTTTTCTGTTGTTCCACTGGCGTCTTTTCCTCTCTCTTCCCAGTCATCGTTTCAAAAATGTCAGAGGAACCACAACTGAGCATTTCTCCTGTTCCCACCTGTGCTTTGGGATGCGAAAGAGTAACATAAGCACACAGAGACCTTGACTTCCTCCTGGATGCATCTGGATGATTTTATTAGGCTCCACTGAGCCTGTGATCAGTCTGAGAGCGGCTGATGATGAGCATCGCCAAGATATGGTACTGGGCTGCTGATCAATTTTGTGTCTTTCAGAAGACTTGAAAAATTAGATTCATTGAAACATCACTCTCATAAACCACAGCCTCACCATGAGGACATTAGGGCAGCTATGGCTGTACAAAGTATCTTCACCAGCCATCTTTCACCCTCTGACAAATCTTTTCTTCCTGAAGGTAACTGTGGGTGGTCTTCCTTTGTCTAATTTCTGTAAATTCGGTACATCACTTTCTAGTTATGCAGCTGATGCTCGTGTTTATATGAATGGCTATTTAAAAAAGGAAAGATCAGATGTTTGTTGTTTCATTTCAACATAAATCAAACTTTGTACTCACATAGCAATTCTAGTTTAGCCCCAGGAATAGCTTTAGTATTGCTAAGTGTCTGGAGAGTATTGACTACAGAGACATGATTTTAAGCAGGCTATAATAGTTTCTACAGCTGTTAACAGTTCACAGAAGAAAGGCAGTATTATTCATCGGTGTTTAAAATGCGCATGACTTGCATTGCACAGAAGTCAGATTGGGAGAATGTCAGAATTTTTTTTCTGAAATTCTGCCAGGAAAGTCTTCAATAACTGGAGAAATTCTTTTCACTGGTGAAATCAACATGCAGCACATTGTGTTATTATAATTGCTTATAGCTCACCATGAAAGTTGTCTTTGTATGCGTGGATGTACGGCTTGTACTGTTTTGTTTTTATTTATTCTGCATTCTTTATTATAATGTTCTTTCCTTTTTTCCAGACCAGAAAGATTGTTATTGAGCCTTCCACAAAGCTGAAATAATGCTGTGTGTTAAAAAAATGTTAACAATTTGAAGAAGTTATAAAAATTTATAAGTTGACTGAATACTTTGGAAATTTCTGCATATTTTAATACAAATAGGTAATGCAAATGTTTGTTCTTTGCATTTAGAGGTGGGTCTCTGTTTCTAAAGGTCGTGTATATAAATTTGATTCTTACAATTACATTAGAACAAAACCAGTATTTTTTCAGATTGTATAATAGGAAAAATGTATTTGCAAAAGACACAGAACATACATGGTTATCTCTGAATGTCATATAGTCATGAAATTTAACATAAATAGTATCAGTTGTTTGAATGACTACATTAAGTGCATTTAGGGGACTGCCTGTTGCAGTCAGCTGAGGTCCTTCCATTCAGTTCCGCAGTCCTGGGTTGGTCCACAAAGAAAAAGACCATGCTGCAGCTAAACTGAGAAATAAGAGGAGATGATTTCTCTATAGATAGCGTGAAGTTCCAGACGGCACTGGTAGAACTTGCATAGAAATTCAGTCACAGAAAATCAAAGAAATCACAGAAGATGAAGGAGTTATTTCAGATTAATTTGGTGTTAGTGATGAGTTCGAGCTTTCTTTGTAACTAAAATCATAAAAGAGAACAAGAGAGTCCAAAAGAAAGAAAGGGAGAGTAGTCCAAAATGATAAAACTTCATTTATCAACGATCTGGATGAGGGGATCG